>NW_007259955.1:215687-282422 GCF_000164805.1 Carlito syrichta | reverse complement strand
AGGTCTCGCTGCCCAGGCAGGTCTCGAACCCGCGAGCTCAGGCAATCCACTCACCTCAGCTTCCCAAAGGCGCGGGATTACAGGCTGAGCCGCCGAGCCCGGTTTATTTCCCTGGTTTAAACCATAATGGTCTATCATCTGAATCTCCATAATACTTCCTAGCTAGTTTCTGAACTTTCACACTGTTCCCTCTGATCTGTTTTGTTTAACAAAACTATAGTAAAATTTCTGAAATATAAAACTGATTATCCCTTGCTTGAAACTTTTCAGTGCCTTCATTTTTAGGAAAAAGCTCAAACTCTGTAATGGCCTGCGGTGAATATCCCTAGTGATCCTATCTGAACTCTCCCTTGGCCTCTTCTCTTTGGTTTCGCTCTCAGACTTCATACTCCACATTCAAGGCATATTGAATTTCTGCCACTTCCCCAAGCTTACCTTTTCAGATTTAATTTTGGTTTCCCCACTACCTCAGTTTAACTATTTCCTTTCCTCAATCTATATATATATATCACATAGTTTATTTCCTTATCATCTCAAGTTCTACTTCCACTGGGGAGTCTATCCTAATGAAATGTCTTTCATGTGCGTTTCATACAACTCTACAATTCTCTAACTCTGGAGAATTATGCACACACTTGCTTGGCACATACTATATTGCCCAATTACTCATAGAGTTTTTTGTAAATATTATTTTAGCTGATTATAGTTGATTGCCTCCGAAAGATATATGAATTTATTAGAAACTAGTTTGATTTAGGTAATTATAAGAAAACTAGAAATCAGTTAAACAACACTGATAAAAAGTGAATAGGAATTTGGGGCAGGATTAAGCATCAAAAGAGAGCAGAAAAGATCAAAATAAAAATAAGAAACTACTAATCATTATCTGAAGATAGACTTTATAAGGAGAGTTTTCCAGAAAAAGGTTTGATTTGCAGGGTGACCAAAATAGTTAGTAAGGACAATTCTTGCTCAAGAACAAAGTCATTGCTAAATAACAAGAATAAAGATCTTTAATATTCACTTGTAAGTTGTGCAGTAAAAAACACAATTGTTTTTTTTCCCAAACATTCTCAAATAGTCTACATCTACTGATAAGAGGCATATTTTACAATTGGGTTGGTAGGAAGAAACAGTTGCAAAAATGGTATTATAACTTTCAGAAGAGGAAAGAACTAGTTAGCAGAAATGGGAGCACAATTTTAAAGGAGTAGGAACTAGTACAACATGTGGACAAAGGTACTGAGTTCTCCACAGGACACAGCTTAAGAAACTCAAAGAAATTTCATTAAATCCCCAAAGAAAAACAGTGGGAAGAGAGAGGCAAGATGGCGACAGAACAAGTCAGAGTGTGAGAGTTTCTGCGAAAGCGAGGGTCCATAAAGACTTTTTGTGTGAGTGGGTGTGTGCTGATGGATGAGTGAAAGTCCATCTAAAGGGAGACTCAGATTCATGCACCTAGGGCTCTTCCTCTGGAGGTGACTGCAACCCAACTCTGCACTGAGATTGGAGTCCCCAGTGTGCACGATTGTCTGCCATTCTCAGTACTGTCTTGTGGGGAGGTAGCAGAGAATAGCTGCTCCTCACCACTGGGCACCTTGCCCATGCCATCACCTCTGGCTGCAGGCAGTATACTAGCCGCAGGAACTGTGGAGAAGGCAGGGCCTGGAAATCTGGAACAGAGCCCTGGTGCTGGTGAGGAGATGCCAACCAGCACCATCTTCTCTGTTCCAGTACTGAGCAAAGACCTGCGTTGCCCCACCCAGCTCTGTCCAGCCTCCAACCTGGGACCCAGAGGCTATCCCCTCACCCCTCTGAGATCGACCATCCACTCAAAGAGACAGACACCCTTCCCCAATGCTGGAACAAGCACAGACACCTCTGATCTGAGTGGAAGACTTGCCAACAGCGGCAGCAGCAGACACTCAGGTGAGTCCAGATCTGATCCATCCTCCTCCCACAGTAGTCCATGGGGCATCTGTTCCATGCTGAGAGCAACCCTATCAGCCTGCAATGAGAGTGAAGGGGATGGGCTACATACCAGAGTTGCTCCCTAAAAGCTGCCACAGAAGCCAAAAGAGACCCAAAAGCAGTGGCAGTGCTTGGGAAAGGAACCTGGAGCTACAGAAATGGCCACAGAGTGAGTTTTTGTTTTTGTTTTTTGTTTTTGTTTGTGTGTTTCTTGTTTTCTATTTTGTTTTCTTCTCTCTGTTTTTGTTTCTATTTTCATACTTGCTTTGTTTCTGTTATTTTAATGTTTATTTTTAGATTTTTCTGTGTGTGTATTTTGAGGGCAAGTTCATCAATTGGGAGGTTCGGTTGTTTGTTTGTATTATTGTCTATATATTTTGGGGTTTTTTTTCTGTCTTTGTTTATTCTGTTTATTCATTAGTTGGTGTGCCTAATGTATTTCCTCACTTCTCTGTCTTCACCTTCTGTTTATCTTCCTCCTTCCTTTTTCCATTCTCTTTCTTTTTCTTATCTCATTTTGCTTTCAGTGGCAAACACACTACTCACTGCATGGACAGATTGTAATATGGTGGGAAGAGAGTACCAGGGGACCCACACACCTGTCAGTGGATACTGGGACCTGCAGATACCTTCTGACTCACAGCTCTGCCCTTAATTGAATCTCAAAAATGCAAAAAGCACAACCCCCCACTCTTAGTCCAACTTCAAAATTGAACAAAGACAGAGGATCTACATAAAGAAGAATAGGAGATTGAGAAAACAGAAGTAAAAGCTAACCCTCCTCTCACTGAACAACAGAATTAAAGAAGAGGTTAAAAAAGAAAGGTGAGGGGGGAGGAAAACCTTCACATATGAAGAAAATCCAAAGGAAGAAAATTGGTCTCATACAGACCTCTGGGAGGATAACAACTAAGAATACAGACTTCAGAACTCAAACAATGAAGAGCTCCCAGAATGACCGGTCTCAAACCACAAACCAAGATATTAATAGAGAGGATAAATAGAAATGAAGAGAGATTAGAGGAAAGAATGAATGAGTTGATAACTGAGATAACAGCAATAAAGAGTATAGTGAATGAAATAAATAACAAACTGATACGCATGGAAAGCAGAATTAACCAAGCAGAAGAAAGAATCTCTGAATTTGAGGACCAAAATATGAAACTATGGAACTAATCCAAAGTGTTAAAAATATAGAAAAGAAATTTAAAAAGACAGAACAAAGTCTCCAAAAGATGAGTGGTTATATCAAGAGACTGAACCTAAGGTTAGTTGGTTTTAATCCCTGAGGCAGATTGAGAGACACAGACCAACCTGGAAAAACAATTCCATGAAATTATACAAGAAAACTCCCCTCATCTCTTCAGAGACACAACCATTCAAGCACAAGAGATTCAGAAAACCCCTACAAGACAACAAATGAGAAGACCGACTATTAGATACATAGTAATTTGCTTACACAAAGTAGGTATAAAAGAAAAAGTCCTGGTAGTTTTAGTTACTTGGAATGCTGAAGCAGAAGGATCACCTAAGCCCAGCAGGCCGAGGCTGCAGTCACCATAAGCATGCCACTGCACTCCAGCCTGGGTGACAGGAGTGAGATTCCAACTCCAAAAAAAAAAAAAAAAAAGTAAGAAAGAAAGAAAAGAAAGAAAAGAAAAAATCCTTAGGGCAGCAAGAAAGGTCAGACTACCTACCATGGAAGACCAATTAGAATAGCAGCAGACTTATCTACAGAAGCACTTCAAGCTAGGAGAGACTGGAGTACAATCTTCAAAATTCTCAAAGATAAACAATTTCAACCAAGGATTACCTATTCAGTTAAACTAAGTTTCATCAGCAATGGAGAATTAAAATCCTTCCCAGACATACAGTCCCTAAGAGTTTATGTCACCGCCAAACCAAATAAGAAACACTTTAAAAAGTATTAAATACAGAAGAAAGAAAGAAAAGAACAACCATGCCCTTTGCAAGAATGCAGAAAATAGATTGAAAATAAACATATTTCATCCCCCCAAAACAAAAGAAAGACAATAATCAAATAAACAGCAGCAACAACAGCAAATTCCATAAGAACCTCATGACAAGGATAAGTTCTCACATCTCAATAATTAGCCTGAATGTGAATGGATTAAATGAACCCCAGAAGAGACACAGACTGGCAAATTGGATAAACTGCCATGATGCAAAAATATGTTGTCTCCAGGTGACTCATCTCACCAGAAAGGACACTCACAAACTCAAGAGGGTGGAAAATAAACTTTCACGCAAATAGAACACAGAATAAAGCAGGAGTTGTGATCTGAATAGACCAATACAAGTCCAGGAAATCATCTATGTTGTAAAAAAACTACCTAAAGAAAAAAAGCACTGAAGCAGATGGCTTTTCAGCAGAATTGTCCAAAACATACAAGGAAGAGCGATACCAATCCTCCTGAAAGTATTCCAAGCAATTGAGAAAGATGGAACTCTTCCCAAATCATTTATGAAGCTAATATCACATTGATACCAAAACCAGGGAAAAATCCAACAAAGAAAGAGAACTATACACTAATACCCTTGATGAACACAGTTGCTAAAATTCGCAACAAGATTCTAGCAAACTGGATCCAACAACACATCTCTAAAATCATTCACCATGACCAAGTAGGTTTCATCTCTGGAATGCAGGCTTGCTTCAACATCTGCAAGACCATAAATGCAATTAAATACATCTAAGATGTAAAAACAAAAACCACATGATTGTATTATTAGATGTGGAAAAAGCTTTCAATAAAATCCAGCATCCCTTCTTGATAAAAACTCTCGAACATCTAGGCATAAATGGACCATACCTAAAAATAGTAAGAGTCATCTACAAGAAACCCACAGCCAACATACTGCTAAACAGATGGAAATTGGGACTGTTTCCCCTAAAACCGGGACAAGACAAGGATGCCCACTCTCATCCCTCCTGTTCAACACAATACTGGAAGTCCTAGCTAGAGCAATCAGACAAGAGAAGGAAATCAGGGCTATCCAAACAAGGAAAAAGGAAGTTATCCCTTTTTGCAGATGACATGATTGTATAACTTGAAAACCCAAGAGAATCTGTCAAAAACCTTGTACTGATAAAAGACTTTGGCAAAATCTCAGGGTATAAAACAAATGTACATTTCCATCCACCAACAATAAACAAACAGAAACTCAAATAAAAAACATAATCCCATTCACAATAGCCACAAAAAAAACCCAAAACAAAACAAAAATGAAATACCTTGGCATCTTCCTAACCAGAGAAGTGAAAAAGCTTTACAACCAAGACTATATACAAACTGCTCAAAGAAATCAAAGATGACACAAACAAATGGAAAAATATTACATGCCCATCGAGTGGAAGAATCAACATAGTTAAGATGTCCATCTTACTCAAGACAATCTGCAGATTTAATACAATATCCATTAAATTACCAGCAGCCTTCTCAGACCTTTAAACAATACAGGAATTCATATGGAAATATAAATGACCTCAGATAGCCAAAAAAATCTTCATTAAAAAAAAAAAAAAGTGGGAAGTAGCACTCTCACAGACCTTAAACTTTATTATAAGTCTACAATAATTAAAACAGCCTGGGATTGGAATAAGAACAGGCATATAGACCAATGGAACAGGATGGAGATTCCAGAAGGAAAAACTTAATTTCTCAACCAATTTTTCTTAGACAAAGCCTCCACCATCAAACACTGAGGAGAGGAGAACCTATTCAGGAAATGCTGCTGGGAAAAATGGCTAACCACACGCAGAAAATTAAAACAAGATCCCTAATTATCACCATACACAAAAGTCAACTCTGAATGGACCAAAGACCTAAACATAAAACCTCAAATTAAAAGAACCTTAGAACATGCAGGAGACACCCTTATGGAAATTGGAACTGGCAACCAATTTCTGATCAAAACCTCAAGTTCCCATGCCATAAGAAATAAGATAGACAAGGGGAACCTCATCAAACTCACAAGCTTCTGCAAGCCAAATAAACCCTCAAGAGAGCGGGGAGGCAGCCCACAAAACAGGAAAAAAATATTTGCCAACTGTATATATCACATCTAGGATCTACAAGGAACTCAAATGTGTTGAAAAGAAAACAAATATCCCATTGCAAAGTGGGCAAAAGATGAACAGACACATCTCAAAAAAAAAAAAAAAAAAAAACATATGAGCAGTCAACAGATAAAAGAAAACATGCTCATTCTCACTAGTCATCAAATAAATGCAATTTAAAGTCACACAAGATACCACCTAACTCCAGTCAAGATGAGCATCATCAATAACTCAAAAAACAACAGATACTGGAGAGTATGTGGGGAAAAGGGACCACTTCTACACTGTTGGTGGGAGTATAAACTAGTACAACCTCTATGGAAAACAGTATAGCGATTCCTAAAAGATCTAAAACTCAACCTTTCATACGACCCCACAATTACCCTTTTGGGAATATACCCAGAGGAACTCAAATCACTCTATGAAAAAGATACCTGCACACACATGTTTTTTGCAGCATTATTCACAGTAGCAAAAACATGAAACCGCTGGGGGCATGGGCAGGGCACACCTCAACAACAACGGCACCTGCATAATGAAAATTTATATACTTAACCCTGAATTGTATTCCACATCTTCAAAAAAAAAAAAAAAAAAGTAACCAACTGTGCTATCCATCGATAGAGGACTGGATTTTAAAAATGTGGTACATATACATGATGTAATATTATGTAGTCATATACAAGGACTAAATTATGATCTTCACATCAACTTAGATGGATTTAGAGATTATAAAACTCAGTGATCTTTCACAGAAACAAAGAACTGAGTATTGCATGTTCTCACTCACAAGTGGACCTTGAACAATTATCATAATAGTATAAGAAAGGGATTAGCAGTAGAGGAATACTGCTGGTATAGGGGTAGGATTGGCATAAGTTGGAAACTGCCAGGGGAGTGGAGCCCCTCATCAACAAGGGTAACTGCATAATGAACATTTGTATGCCTAACCCTGAATTTTACCCCACATCTTTAAAATTTAAAAAAAATTAAATAAATAAATTCCCAAAGACAGTGAAATATCAGTTGCCATCTCATTTAACCATATGCATATTGGTCAATATGTTTGTCTTAAACTATAAATTTAATTAACATTTAGTACTTTTCCTGGACTCTGAAAGCTTACTTTTCTGGACTTCTGTAAGTTGAAAATATGAATGGATTCACATAAAAAGGGCATTTGATTTGAAGGAAACACTTTATCCCAAATATATATATTTTCCTAGGCTTGGTGATACTAAAATTTCCTTTTAGCTAAAAAAAAAAAAAAAAAAATCCTCAAATTTCTGCCTATGGAAAATAAAATGTTCCTTGTATTTGAGAAGGCAAATATCTCTGATACTAATGGTCTTATTTTTGTGTTTGTTCTTCTGATATGTGTCACAGTTACCTCAACATTTTAGAAATGATCATTAGCATTTAAGCTTCCTGAGCAACCCCTTTGGTCTCCCTCCCATTATGGGAGTTTCACTGTCCTCTGCTTTCTCACTCTTCAATTGTCCATGTCCCTCATTCTTCCTGGGCATGAGAGAAGAACCTCGACCCTGAAGTGAACCAGGAGAGCTGCTGGAAGAAGGTGAGACTGAAACTGAGACACCCCGCTAGCCCACTGAACCAGCTACACTCTCAGGGCTTAACTTTCCAGCCCACTAGAGCTGACATTTCCAGCCTAGGTTTACCAGCCCCTTGACAACCCTCTCTGGTGCTTGGCTGGCCGACCCATTGAGCTGACACTCTCAAAACCCAGGCTAACCTGAAAAATCTGCATCCTGAACATGGGGTTCGACAGAAGGTAAAGGATACCAGAATTGATTTGAGAATCCACACACTAAAATGAAAACCTGGAGTCCAGAAGAAGTTGCCTTAGCTGACCCAGAAGAGCACACAGAATCGAATTAGATGATAAAAGATAAGTGTCACTACTTACTGTCTGTGGATTTCCTCCTGATGTTTCTACCTATACTTGCTGCCTTTGTTTTCACCTTGATTTGTACCACTAGACGTCTATGCCCAGGACCCCTTATTTCTGAATGTCCAGGGATTGTTTCCTTCCCTAGAAGTTTCCCTCATATGAACAAGCAAAATGCTTACTCTATTTTGCTTCCTGTTTTTAGTACTATTAGTCCTAGCTTCTTAAGCACCCTCTCTCCCCCTCCATTACATATGTAGCTCAACAGGGTAATTATTCAAACAATTGGATAGGCTCACAGTGGAATGTGGAGAAACATGCACATTATTAAATGAAACTTGTTTCCATATTAGCACTTCCTCCTAAGTAGAAGAGACTTTACAGGTTACAAAACAGTAATTAAATTGTTGACTCTTTACAAGAACAGGCAGCTTCAGGACCCAGTTGGTTACAATCATTTTTATTCTCTAGGGATTTCCAATATATGGACATTTTTTCCCCCTTAATATCTCCTTTTGCTGCATTGCTTGTGCTTGGTTCATGTACAGTTAACCTAAAAACTTGTACAGTTTTTTTTCTTCTCGCCTAGAGGCCACCAAACTCCAAATGGTAATGCAGCTGGAACATTGAATGGAAATGTCTTTCTACCAAGGGCCTTTATATCACCCTCTGGAGGATCCCTACCTGCTGTCCCCATATGATGCCCATGATTAGTGGGAAGTAGCCAGACAAGTCATCGTCCTTACTCCCTAATGGCAATTAGGGTTACTATTCCAGAAGTGGGAATAAGACAGGAGATAGCTAGAAAAAGGCTAGGAAGACAGATAGGTGTGTCCTCTGGTAACAACGTAGCTGACTCTCAGCAGGCCTTTCAGGCTCATTGTTGGTAAATAAGATCCCTGGGAGCCAGTCAAGTTAAAACTTAAATACTCACTCTTGGGATCGAAAAGCAACCAATCAGCTCACCATTAGACCCTTACCTCCTACTGATTGGTCCTTAATAGTGGCCAATCAGAACAGCTATAGATCACAGCTAATGCTAGCCAATTGGCTTGGACTTAGGGCTATATAAACACCAGGTTTTTGGCCCCAGATGAGCAACCCCTTCAGGTCCCTTCCCACTGTGGGAGCTTGTCTGTACCCTCAATAAACCATGCTTTCACACACACACACACACACACACACACACACACACACACACACACACACACAGAATTTAAGCTTCCACAAGGAAAGGATGTTGTGTTTTCTTTAATACTGCATTTCCGGCATTTAAAGGAATGCTAAGCAGACCATAGTGATTCATTAAAAATTACTGAATGAATGAGTGAAAGAACTAACTTTCGTAATCCAACAAATTTGTTGATTCTTCCTTTGGTAACCAGTAGAAGGAGTGCAAACAAAATTAAAAATAAAACAAAAAACAAAAAAGACATAAAAGATATGGGAAGGTTTCATTTAGGAAAAAAAATGACAAAAAAGAAAACAATGGAGTGCATTTCTAACATTCCTCATCTCTAAATAAGAATTACATAGCAGCAACTGTTTTTGAGGTGACTCAGAAAGCATAATAAACAGAGGAGTTACTTAGAATGTGAGTCCTGGGACTACATTTTCAGTCAAAAATTTCAGTCAAAAAACCAGATAGTTCCTGAGGCCTAACTCATTGGAAAAGAGGCCTTGGTTTCAGGACCAATAGCAGTTAAAAAACATTGTCAATGGTACATAATGTGAATGAATATTTGTAGGATTGCAGTTTTCTGGAATTCTCAATGTCTATGTGTAATAGAGTTAAATTGACTGCCATTTATTTAACGTTAAATAATGCTGAAAGTCTAAGGATATCAGATATTTATATTTTGATAGCTTGGAGAAAGACTAGCGACATTATTGGTGAGGATAAGTGCAAAAAATTATTGGGAATTTAATGACATCAACCATAGTGCATTAAACCAAGTGTGTGATCTTTCCACATAACCATGAAGCTGATCTTGGTTGGGAATAATACTGAGTGTGAAGGGATGTGAATAATAGTGATCGATGCCTTTGGGAAAAAAAGTTTTTTACACAAAAATTATTTAAATGAGAACCAATACTTTGTCATGTAATTTGCCTTAACATCAACTTCCTTTATTATTAACTTCAACTGACTCTTTCCTCTTTGGAAATAGGAAAATTGAAGATAATATTAGATGATAACTTATCTTCTGACTGAGAGTTCCCTGAAAGCCAAAATATTAAAAGATAATTAACATTGATCAGCCAATTAGTATGTGCTAGATGCTGCAGTTGCACAGACTCATTAATCCTATAGAAAAATATTATGGTTTTCATCATATGTTCAAGTACAGTTAATGAAATAATTAATAAACTTAAGTAACTTGTCAAATTATCACACAAGCAGTAGGTGAATAATTAAGAATCAATACCCAGATATGTTTAATATGAAGAAGTTTCTCTGATTCTGCTTGTAACATTATCCTGTCTCTTCTCTTTCTCAATCCTTCAAGAAAAGTGAAGTTACTAATATGATTGATCAGAGCCCGAGGCATTAACTGTGTATTAAAAAGCTTAACATTTCTCTGTGTTTCTTTCCTGTGATATACATTTTTTGATACTTGTTCTCTTTTTATCTTTCTGTCTCTTTCAAAACACTGTGTGAATTCAGACCATCTGATTTAGATTGAAATTTGAAAACTGCTTATGTGCTAAGCTTGAATGTTCTTCTACTGGGCTGTTTATTGCTGTACTGATGTCTTGCAAAGTGCTCTCTTAAAATTTTTTTGAAACCTGTTCTTGTGTCTTCATGTAGAAAAAATTGAATGATTTGTAGGTGGTGTCTATATATTTTCAGGTCTTTATTCATAACTTCCATCTTTATGCTTAACTTTCAACATCTTAGAGATAGAGTAGCCATACAAATTCTGAAGTCAGTATGATGTGTACTTAAGTCAGGATTTGAAAATAACTAGTGATTTCTAGCAAGTCATTTTACCTCCCTATATTCATAAAGTATGTGATATCAATTTACAGGAATTTTTTTCAGGATTAAAATAGGTAATTAATGAATGAACTGACAGTCCATTCTACACACACACACACACACACACACACACACACACACACAAATACTGTAATAATAACTGGGAAAAGTTCAGATATATTTCTTGGGGAAGAGTTATTAAAATACATATATGAAACAAACTAGAAGGAAACTATTGCTTGCAAATTGTACAGTATAAGATTATTAAAATTAGCTTTGAAAATCTTGATTAGAAGAGAAGAAGAGATGCATTTCAGAGTTTGAACTGTCTGATGAAAGTCAATTACATTAAGAAATCTTAGTCTCTTTAACTAGAAATTATTTCTGGAAAAATTTCATCAACCTGACATTTATAAAAACTATGTATGAAAACACATGACAAAATATGGCAAATATTCTAGTTTTTATATCTGTATGAAAGCTGAGTATGTCAGTGAGTGTGTTTCTATGGAGACTAGCATAAATCATGTATGTATGTTGCATTCTAATAATCTAGCTTAGTAGAGGACTAGAATTTCAAGAGTTTAAAGAAAAAAATATCTTTAATATCTTAATTGTGTCAAGCATGCATTAAAAAACACAAGTCAACATCTAATGTATTTGTATTGTCAAATTCCTCTTGAGAACTTGCTATGTCAATATTCTATCTGTTGAGTAAATGATGACATGCATTTTTTGTAGATAATATATGTAATAATTAACTGATATGCTATTATAAAATTTGAGGACTTTTACTTGAATTCTCCTTCAGACAGATGCCATTTCAATTTTACTAAGACATAGAACATAAGAGTACATATAATAAGACAATGCATATTATTATTTTTCCTCAAATCAGAGTGTTGATTTTAGTTAAGTACTTAGATATGTGCAGACTGAGATCCAAAATTCAGCACCATAAAGCTTAGAACAGACCATGTGGAGCTAAAAATATTTAAGAACAGGTGCTATGAATTGCTCAGAATGTCTATACAGAAACATGATGATAGTAGAAAATCTGCTTTCAAATAAAGTATGTCTTGATGGACATTTCAGAATAAATTTTCTGCAAAATTGTACTCTTAAGTGTCTGAATAGAGTTGGTCAAATAGGTGAGGTGGCCTAGTAGCAGCTATTTACATTTTGGCAAATATCAAGTTAAGTTTTCATTTCAGAATACTTGTTGCTTGATGGATCATTTTACAGTAAGTGTTTAATAGGAGATTTTTCTAAAGTCTTTTTTCATTATAAGATAAAACTATTTTTTTATTTTTTACTTCAATTGTTTGGGGGCACAAATAGTTTTGGTCTGGACTATAAGTGTAGCCAACACCCCCACCTATGTACACTGTACCCGATAGGTGACTTTTTCTCCTTCCATCCTTATCCCTCTTCCCCTTCTGAGTCTCTAGTATTCATTATACCATACTCTATGTCTTTGCATAACCTTATAGTTCCCACTTCTACAGTGTATGGTTTTTCATTTCTAAGTTAGTTCACTTAGGATGAAAGTACAACTATCTTTATGAGAGAATAAGTCATAGTTCTCTCTTATTGTAAAAGATTTTACATCCAGAAATCTCTTTTAGTAAATATCCTTATTTTATATATAGTCATCCTTTGGTATCCATAGGAGATTCATTCTAAGACTCCCAAGGATACTCCATTGATAATTAAGTTTCTAACATAAAATGATGCAGCATTTGCATATGACCTAAGCACATCGTCCTTTATACTTTCAATCACTTCTACTTTTCACATAATACCTAATGCGGTGTAAATGTTACATAAATACACTTGACCCTTAAACAAAATGGGGGTGTCTCTAACTACTCATATAGTAAAAAAATCTGTGTATAACTTTTGACTCCCTCCAAATTTAATTCCTGATGGCTTACTATTGACGGAAAGCCTTACCAATAACATAAGCAATCAGTTACACATATATTGTATGTAATATGTAGTATATACTGTATACAATAAAGTAAGCCAGAAAAAAAACCACAATATTATTAATAAAATTATAAAAAATAAAAATATTACTGTTTATTAAGTGGAAGTGGATTATGTTAAGTAGGCTGAGGAGAAGAGGTTTGTTTTGCTATCTCAGGGTAGTAGAGGTGGAAGAGGTAAAGAAAGTGGCATTAAACCAGGCTCGGTGGCTCAGCCTGTAATCCCGCACCTTTGGGAGGCTGAAGTGAGTAGATTGCCTGAGCCCGCGGGTTCGAGACCCGCCTGGGCAACTTGGCGAGACCTCATCTCTACAATAAATCAAAAAATTAGCCTGACGTGGTAGCGCGCACTTGTAGTTCCAGCTACTTGGAAGGCTGAGGCGGAAGGATCGCCGGAGCCCAGCAGGTCGAGGCTGCGGTGGCCGAGAGCGTGCCACTGTCCTCTAGCCTAGGCGACAGAGTGAGACTCCAACTCAAAAAAAAGAAAGTGGCATTAAAGGCAAGAGAGGCAGGCACACTCAGTGCAATATTATGGAACTACATTATAATTTCTGACTTTTACTCCTTTATACTTCTCTAAAAATGTTTCTATATAGTACTAATCCTCCTCTCATCATTTATTGTAGTTTTAGTGCCTATATCATAGAGAGGTCCATGTGATTAAGCAAGTCAAAAGCATTCTTGAATAATCAGAATACTTCTACTAGGTTCCCTAATGTCAATGTTTTTCCAGCACTGTTTCTTCAACATCTTCTCCATTGTCTGACACTGATTTGGAAGTACACACATCCAACAAGTCATTTTCTGTTAATTCCTCTGCTGTGATGTCTACTGACTCTTGAATTTCTTCAAGGTCTATGCCCTTCACCTCTAATCTTTTTTTTCCCATATTCACGGTCTCTTTTATTGTTTCCTTGATTGGTTCTGTTGTAAATCAGGCAGCTATGCACAACATCTGGATGCAGTTTTCTCTAGCATGAACTCACTGTTTTAAGTTTAATGGCTTTCACAGTTTTTTCTATAATAATGATGATCTTCAATGATGTAATTCTTCCAGACTTCTTCCATGATATTCCTTCTATCAGTATTGACAATTCTTTCCATAAAGTATCATGTGAAATTAGCCTTGAAGGTTCATATGACTTTCTGATCAAGAAGCTGAATTAGAGATGTTGTGTATGAAGAAATAAGTAGATCACTTCAACTTTTGGGGTGTTTATCTCATGAGTTTCTGAGTGACCAGGGACACTATCCCATATCAAAAGAAATTGAAAAGTTACTCCTTTACTGGTAAGATATTTCAAGACTTCAGAGACAATGCATCAATGAAATCAATCCAGAAAAATAAAGGGAAAGGAGGGTTCTTATTGTCCAGGCCGTCTTGTACAACCAGTCAACTGGTATGTGTCTTTTCTCTTCAAGATTAAATGATTAATAGTTTTATAGATATGAATGATGATGATAATAAACCTGACTGCATTTTCACAAAAGAGTGGAATTAGCCTAGCCCGCCCTGCCCTAAGTCTTGGTGCTTCTCTTCCTTACTAATAAATGCTTTTGTGTCAAGTTTTTTCTAGAATAGAACACTTCGTCTTCATTTAAAAACCTTTCAGGCAGATATCCTTTTTGCTCAACAATTTTATGAATGGCATTTGGAAACTCATCTACTGCCTCATGTTTGGCAGAAGCTGCTTCTTCTGCTATCTTCACATTTTTCAAGTCAAACTTCTCTCTAAAATCATCAAGCCATCCTTTAGTTGCATTAAATTCTCCAGCTTTAGATCCTTCACTTTCCTTTTACTTTAAATTGTCATATAATGTCTTTGCTTTTGCTCAAATCATACTAAAGTGTATAAATATGTCTTTTTGTAGCAATTCTTCATTTTCAACATGAGATTAAAAAGGTGTTTTGCGAAAAGTGCAAGGTTTTTTGAATGCTAACACAGTTGCAGTGACAGCTTCATGAGTTTCCTTTTCTGTTTGTTTTTTTTTTTTTTGCAATACTCCTTATTCTGAATTAATGGACCTCGAAATAGTGCACAATCACAGTTGCACAGTACATATCAAACAATTCAACTTTTTCATGTAATGTCATGACTTTTCTCTGACTCTTGGGAGCACTTACAGCATCATCAATGACATTTTGTATGGTTTCCATGGTATTATTCAAAGTTTACAGTATTGCACTAAAAGTAATGAAAAATACAAGAGAATCATACGAGATCACTTTTACTGCAGTACACAATTTACTGGAGAGATGAGCGACTCACTCAGAGATTCCTGGGGTCATATGATGCTTTAAGCAGATACTGTCAACACATGAGCTCACCACAATAACAAGTAGGAAGTAGATACAAAATTATTACAGTAATACCGTATGTACTACAGTTAATTTTATGCCATTGAGATTTAATACTAAATCTTTAAAGTTGTTTAAATTTCTCTCAACTATGAGTGGTACCATGTACAGTTTGTATTTATATGTTTAGGTTTCAACAAATTTTAACTTTTTATGATAGATTTGTATATATTTGATAGTGATAATTGATAAAATAGCCGCGTATCTACACATATTTTATGCATTCATGGCATACTTAACTTTTCATAATTTTGGATATAACTATGATACAGTTTACCTGTGAGTTTTATTCAAATTGCTGCCAATCTTCAAAAATTTCTTCAATATATTTGTTGAAAAATATCAGCATATAAGTAGGCCTGTGTTTTTTTTAAGGGTCAAATGTACTTGTTATATTGTGTTGTTTAGGAAATAGTAACTATAAAATTATCTATATGTGTTCCGTGCAGATGCAACAATTTTTCAAATATTTTTCATCTGTTGTTGGTTGAATGAACAGATGTGGAATCCATGGATGCAGAGAGCTGATGGTACTTTTTCTTCTTTCTTTTTTTTTTTTGAGTTGGAGTCTCCCTGTGTTGCCCACACTGGCGTGCACTGGAGTGCAATAGCATGCTCCTGGCCACCACAGCCTCAACCTGCTGGACTCCGGCGATCCTTCCACCTCAGCCTTCCTAGTAGTCAGAACTCATTAGCCCAGCTAATTTTTGATTTATTGTAGAGACGAAGTCTCACCAAGTTGTGCGGGTGAGTCCCATGGGCTCAGGCAATCCACTCGCCTAGGCCTTCCAAAGTGCTGGAAGATTACAGGCTGAGCCACTCAAACCCAGCCTTCTTTTTTCATTAAAAAAAATAACATTTTTTAACTGTTTTTTATCCTAATGTATGGAAGGGACATTGATTGGCAGGACTGTTTCATTTTCTCGTCCACATCAAGTGGAAAAGGTCAACCCACATTATATGTAGTGAAGTTAGTATCCAGTGGAGGCAGAGCTGAGGAAAACGAACCCCTGGTTCTGTTTCACTCTGGAACCTGATTGCCCTGAAGCCAAGCTAAATTATTGCACTGTTTAAAGACCAGTTATAACAATTATTAAATTTAATTTATTCATAAGTAAAAATTAAAGTTTCTTCACTTGAAATCATAGGCTTCAGACTAATTTTTCATTTAAAATATATTGTGCCCCTACTATATAGAAAACATAATGCTAGGAATTGAGACTTGAGTCTATAAAGACAAACAAAACTTAACATTACCCATAAAATATTTGAAATCAAGTATAGAGAAGAGAAAACCTCAAGTTAAAGGTAAATATTTGTAATCGATGAATATACAAATTGCCACTGAAATGCAGAGTATTTCGTAAAGATGGATTTCCTGAGCCAGGAAAATTATTTGCCATTCTTGTTCTTCAATTTTCAAACCTAACCTATCAACAGATTTTTTTTTTCCATTCTATGTCTTAAGTCCTTCGGACTTTTCTTTATTGTCTTTCCTTCCTTAAGGATGTGAATTGCGCAATATGCAAGAGCATGGTTTTGAGAATCAGATTGTTGGTGTACTACTCACATCTCTACCACTTAATAGATATTATTCATTTAAACTTTCTGCTTTGGGGTTTTCTCATTAGTCAAATAAAACTACAAATAATGTCTGCTTCGAAATGTTAACTATAATAAAGAGGCGTCATTCATGCATCCAGCAAAATAGCTGGCATATAGTAAGAACACAATTCATGTTAATTATTTTGTGATATTGCTACAGTAACTTGTTACATACTTTCAAGTTAACCTTTATTCATCCATCACATGGATTTATTTGAATAAATGTACATATAACCATTTCAATTTATCTACTTACAACTCATCAGGAACTCTCATTTGCTTTCAAGATGAAATCCTAATGTTTTTCTCAAAGTAAGGTAGGTCTTTTATGAGGACATTGTTTCTGTTCCTAACATTATGGCACTTCTTCCATGTACCTGTCCGTCCTCTCCACCTTTTAAATCCACCCCTGGTACTCCAGATTCCAGGCAGAAGAAACTATTCATGTTCAGTTTCTCTAATTGAAAAGCTCTGTTGCTCTCTTCTGAGACTCAGCACCTACTGAGCTCATATCACTATTTTCACTCTCCCTTCACTTAACTCCCTCCTTTCATAGGAAGTACTTAGTGTTATCTCTTCCAGTAAGCTGTCCCAATCCTATTCTTCAATTTCCTCCTCTGTGGTGCCGCCTATATGAAGCCTAGACAACTCCAAACTATGGCATATAAACACAGTGTATTTGATTTTCCAATTTTCTTATCTGATGCTTCAATTTATTGTGCATTGTTTAAAGTCAGAGCTAGAGTCATTTCATTATTATATGTTTAGGCTTTGTGATATACACATATACATATATTTTAGGCTTTTAATATTGATTTGATTTATATTTAACATGAAGAGGTAGAGTTTTCCTTGAGTCTTGAAAAAAATATTTCTGGTAAATAAACTCAGGAAAGCAGATCGGGCAGAAGTTTAAGCCTGGGTAAATATGTGGATTATAGACAAAAGTGTTGAAAATTTAGATACCTCAGTATATAGGCATGCATTGCTCTTCTGTTATGTTCTCAATTTGAAAAATCAAGTCCTACTATTGAAATTTGGTAATAAATGAAGTAAAATTATATAACTTTGTATGGAGGGAAAACATAGCATATTGGGAAAAATAAAGACAGCACTGAAAATATGACATACAAGATTGATGTTCTTGACATAAAACTGAATGTCTGGGTCACTAGGACCTACTTAATTTATCTGATTACTAGTTTTCTCAGTTGCCCTTCAAATGAATTGGCTTTTAAAATTTCTTCCAACTTCAAAATCTCATAGTCCTAATATTATGGATGTTATGGGCTATATCTTGTCACACCCGACCCCAAATTCACATGTTGAAGTCTCGACGCCCAGTACTTCAGAATGTGACTATATTTGGAGAAAGGGTCTTTTAAAAGATGATTCAGTTAAAATGAGGCCATTAAGATAGATTCTAATTTAATCTTACTGGTATTCTGAGAAAAGGAAATTAGGATACACACACACACACACACACACACACACACGCACAAATATTAAAAAAACACCAGGGATACATGCAGAGAGCACTCTATGAGAGGACACAGCAAGAAGGCAGCCATGTGCAATCAAGGAGAGAGGCCTCAAGAAACTAAAGCGCTGACACTTGATCTTGGGTGTTTAGCCTTTAGAACTGTGAGGGGAACAACAACAAAAAACCCAAAAAACAAAACTCTGTTGTTTAGACCACTCAGTCAGTGATATTTTATTAGCTATTACAAACGAATACATTGGGAAAAGTAATTAACACAAAAATATTATGGTAGGCAGATTATTGGCTCCAGTGGTGTCCACAGTTTCATCTCTGGAATCTGTGAATATGTTACTTGACATGGCAAAAAGGACTTTGCAGGTATGATTAAGGTGATGGACCATAAGATAAGGAGAGTATCCTAATTGCCTCAATTTAAACACAGGCATACATTGGAGATATTGTGCATTCGGTTCCAGACAATTGCAATCGAGAAAATATCTCAACAAAGTGAGTTACACCAGATTTTTTATTTTCTAGTATATATAAAAGTTATGTTTATATTATACTTTTGTCAATTAAGTATGCAATTGTATTATGTCTAAAAAATACATATATTAATTTAAAAATACTTTACCGTCGAAAAATTTTCATAATTATCTGGCATAGAGACCCAAATTGAGCACATGCTACTGGGAAAATGGGACAGGTAGACTTTTTCCATTCATGGTTACCACAACTTTGCAATTGTAAAAAAAAAAAAAAAAAAAAATGCAGTATCTGTGAATTGCATTAAAGCAAAGAACAAAATGAAGTGTATCAGACTCTAAAAGTAGAAAATTTGTCCAACTCAGGTCAGAGAGACCTATTGTTACTTGCTTTGAAGGCAAAGAAAAGGAATGCTAAGCCAAGGAATGCCTGCAGTCTCAAGAGGCCCCAGGCGAACAGTCCTCAGCTGACAGCCTGCAAGGAAATAGTTGATCTCAGACCTACAATCACCAGAAAATAAGTTTTACCAACAATCCAAATAAGGAGACAATGAGTTATTTCCTATAACCTCAAGAAAGGGATGCAGCCCTGTCCACACCTTAGTTTTAGTCTGCTGAGACCTATGTCCAAATTCCAACCTGCAGAACTCTACTGCAAGAATATAGATTTGTATTGACTTAAGTTCCTAAGTTTGTGGCAAATTAGCAGCAATTGAAAACAAATAAAGTGCTCTATATTATCTAAAATTCTTAAGAACAGAGTGTTAATGTGTTTATTGTGTAGGCATGCCCTGAAAACCATGGGTTTTCTTCAGGGTTTTTTTTTTTTTTGCTTTCAAATACAAACTTCAACAGCCATCTTTACAAACTACTCCTTGTGCTTGTCACACAACCTCCATGAATAGGCTATAATTCACCATTATCTTGTTGACAAGGCTATGATTCGTTTCACACATCATTGTTCATTAAAATAATGTGTACCTGTGCCTTAGTTCCATCCCACTTCAAATTCCAACTGTTAACAAATTTATGGTCAATTAATTTTGTAGAGGCAGAGTAGTTGAAAACTCTACAGGTTTTCCACCTTTTAAATCTTTTGTTTTATGGATTTAGAAAGCATAAATCATTTACGATACTATGTTTTTAAAACTCTCTTCTCTAAAATTTTCTTATAATAGTATTTAGTATTATCTAAAAAAGGGATGGCATTTAATTATTTTTAATGTTAAAAATTACTCTTCTTTAAAAGTTAGTTATTATAAAACTATAATTACTTCATTCTTTTTCTATGGTATTCAATTTTAAACAAAAAGCACTCATATTATATGTTGTCCTGAATTCTCTCTGCTTTCAATTATTTTCCAAATCCATTTGCAGTATTTAAGAGAAAAAAATTCCTGCCATGTAAAAAATATTGGTTTATCCATAAAGTCACTGTGTTGCTTATTTGCTATTACCTAGAAATATTGACCATAGCTTTATTTGTTGAAAGATTACATATTAATTCATACTAGGTGGTAGAGTCACTGTGCATACGTTTCCATACTGTGAAATTTTGCACATGAAATGCAATGCTCACTAACCCTGTTTAACAATGTTCTCCAGAGGAATTTTAACTAGGCAGCTGGTGGGTGACACATGTAGCTAAAAATAGACCAGAAAGATTTTTTTGGTTGCAGAAAGGTCAATTACATTGTCTAAACCAGATAATTCAACAAGAAAAAAGTATTTTAAACGTATGTTTCACAACCATAAAAAATTGCTTGAAAGTGGGAAGAAATCAAATAAATGAGATCATAGGTACAAAGGATTTTAAATTCCATGGGTTTATGAAAGAATATAAAGAAATGTATTACATTTCAAGAAAATGCCTTTGGGGGGAATAAAAAAAACGATAGGTAAAAGAAGAGTTGGAAAGAAGTATTCACTATAGCTTGAATAAAAGGTGTGATATCCTAAGATATCAGCATATCAAAAAGAGCAGGAAGAATTTTCATTTAAAAGTAATAACACCAAGTTTCAAAACCTTACTTGAAATGAACAGTGAAATTTGCAACTAAAAAGAAAAGTGTCTCAGAATAAACTATTAAATCTTAGCAGGTGTTCATCTGCCCTCAGAAAGTTTGAGCTTCTGAAGTACACAAAATTTTTTGAAAGAGTTTTTAACTTTAAATTTATCCTACTTATAATCTTTTAAAATATAAAATGTAGAATAAAAATCAGCTATTTTCTTGTAGAGAGTGGTCCTGATTTTTTCTTTTTGGGGGGAAAGAAGCACAATTTGATTTTTAGAGATCTCAATAGCTTTCTAGATATAAAATATTCCTCAAAGATCTGTGAATGTGAAAAATGTAATGTGTGTATGGACTTGTATATATCAAGTCATATTAAATCAACAATATAAGGGTGCCTGCTATATATGTCATATAGATGTGTATGTGAATGTGTGTTTGTATGTTATAGTGCTACAAAGAACAAACCCTGCAATGATCACTTATGTCACATGATGAGAATTACTGTTAAATACCCAACTACTCTGATCCATGACACTGGCATAAAATTATTTGAACTCAGGCCTGTTTTGACTCTGTAGAACAAGCATAAAATTTCTTCTCATTATACTTATTCTGCACATCATCAAACTCCAAAATTTTTCACTAAAAATTTTTGACAATAATTTATTCTACAAAAGAATGTACTCTATTCTCCTTTACCTTTTGTAAAAATTACATATTTTTAATATATAGAAATAGTGTACCTTTCTTTAGACTCTTGAACCCCACTGCCTGGATTAGAGTACCAGTTCCATTACTTTCTTGAGGCTGGTTATCTGGCAGTCACCTAGCCTCCTTTTATCCCAGTTTTCTCATGTGAATAAAGGGATTATTTGGAGGTTAAATGAGATGATCTGTAAAGTCTGAAGAGAAGTGTGTTATGTAAGAAGTAACACATTATTACGATACAAATTTGTTTTATAAATCAACTAATATAAAGAAGTAATATCAGTTTGTTTTTGTTTGTTTGTTTTTAATTTGGGAGAGAGATCAGTAATGACAAAGACAATTTGCTTAGCCAAATTTTGGTCAGGTTTCTGAGCTTTCTCTTAGGCCCATCTGTGAACTTCCTCATACAACCCAGTTTTAGAAAAGAAGCCTGTTTATCCATTTAAGGGAAACTCTCCATCACTGATATCTGGTAATCCTGACTATCGGATCAGGGTCCTTACTGTTCACCATCCCCCAAGTGGTGTTTGGTCACTCTGATCTGTTTTCAGTAAGAATTCTGTAATATCAGTTCAGCCAGAATCTTCCTTGCCCCTGAAGTTTCCTATTAGTAATTTTCCATCCATTGAACCCACCTTACTCTACCCTTGACTATAAATATCCATTTGCCAATGCTATATTTGGGAGCAAAGCTCAATATTTCCCCTCAGTTGTAAGACCCTGTTGCAATGAATAGTCCCTGTGCCTATCTCAGTGGTTCTAAATAGTCTTCCTTACTGTGGTCTAACAAGTATCTTTGACATTTCTAAAAATTAAATAATAGGATTAAGAATTCACAAATAAATATTGCAACTGACCCTATATTGTAGATTCGACACCGTCGACTTTTTCAAACTGCTTTATGGATGATACCAATACCATCAGACAGTTCATTACACCCAAAATAATCTGGAAAATGTTGGTCATGATTGAAACCAGGATAAATTTCTCTGGGCAGCAATTGATATGGGCATTAGAGTGCATAATAGACATATAATCCAAATTTTATTTAAGCTTTATTTAGTAGCAAAAAGATAAACCTACTCATGTTGTTTCAAGTAAGAGAGAATAGAATGTACGTAAGGATACATTTTGTATAGTACAAAGATCATATAATGAAACATTTCAAGACTGAAAATGGATGCTATGTGTCTAAAGCAGTTCCAAGGATCTCAGAAACAATGTTCATGGAGATTCAACCTAATTTCACCCTAACCCAATGTGCTATTACCTTCTTTCGAATTCAAATTGTTTATTATTTCCTTGCCAACCAAATGCAAAATGTTACGAAAAACTTAAATAATAACTACCTGGTCTGATCTAATCGGCTAACTTAGAGGTTGTTGTACCACATGTATTGTCCATCAACAATGTTTAACCAAAATGATCTTGAGGCAAGACTGGCTGCCTAAGACTGAATCCTCCAAAGGACTATAAGCAGCACAGTTTCTCTTTCAAATAATTGTGCATGGCAGATAAAAATTTTTTGATTATTTGAAATAAACATTTTCCAAGTTCTCTCAAGTTCAGGTGCATTCGACTGCTATTAGTTTTTTCAACTATAATGTATATGCAAAAATAATACCCATAATTAATTTTAAGAATATAACTCAATAGGTTTGGTGATAATATGTATAATATGTATAGTTCCACAACTGCCATCACAATAAAAATTATAATACAGAATATATTTTAATAATGATAAAATGTAACCGTGTGCCTTTTTGTGACATCACCTCTCATTACCCTCTTCTGGCAAACACTGAACTGCTGTTACAATAATTTTGCCTTCTTTACTACTTAATTTATATTCTCCCCAGTCAGGAAAAGAAAAATCTATTTTTTTTTAAAGCTATGTGAATCATACCAAAGCTTATATTTAATGTAAATATTATCTACATTCTAAAATATGGTTTTGAGAATCAAAAAATTATGAAGTTACACAGTGAAAAGGAAATATGCTTGCGTTTTAGATTAGATTTATTATTAATTTTAATAAAGAATCACCATTTTATATTATGATTGCCAAAGAACATAACTATTAATTCTCAAATGTTATATGTTTCTCATTCAAATGGTATATAAAATAAAATCTCAAATTCTAGATGTTTTGTTACATTTCATTTCATCTATCTACACACCTTTTACTACACCAAAAATAAAATATTTGACAAAGTCTTGATTTAATATAATGGCACTGTATCTCTCAGAATACTGTGGATGCAAAAAGAAAAATGATTTTCCAGTCTTCATTTTGAGTCTCAGGAAAATGTTTAAGAATATGGCAGTGACAGAAATATTGCAGAGTGAAGTAAAATGTAAAGTCAATTTCTAGTAGCTTTTATAGTGAAGCAGGGAAAACTTAGTAGACTGGATTTAAGAAAAAGGGGGGAGGTCTCCTATTGCTTCAGTCAGTGGCCACAGGGGCAAATCCTTCCTGTGACTGATCAACTTATTCCTTGAGGCAATAGAGAGTTGCTTCCAGTAAACAAGAATCAAGTATATAAATATTCATATCAGGAAAAGTTGACTCTTACATGCAAGTGTCACATGTTGGCCTGAAAGTTGAATGACACAACACAATAGGAAATCTGGCCCCACTGAAAGCAGTGAGCCAGTTCACATACCCGGTACATACTACTATAACCAGCATTTGGGAAAGTCACCACAGAAAGGCTATAAAATCTGAGAAACTTATACAAACACTTTGCCACTAACAGCTCCCAGAACCAAACCCAAAGGACCCTATAAAATATACATGATTGATATTTACTCAATAGAAAAACCCTGTGCAAGCAAAAGCAAATTTTAGAAATAAGAAAAAAAAAAATAGCTTATCTGATGAGAAAAAAAACCAAAAAACAAAAAATAAACCAAAAAACAGAAAAACAACTCAGAGAATATTGAAAAAAAAGAAAAAAAGAAAAAGTGTTTTAATACCCCAAAGGAGCACATTAGCTCCTTAGCAACAGATCTGAATCAAAATCCAATTTTTGAGATGCCAGATAAATAATTTTTAAAAAAAGTATTTTAAAGAAGGTTAATGAGATCCAAAAGAAAGTTGAAAACTAACACGAAGAAATTAGCAAAAAAATAAAAATAAAAATAAAGATATAGAAAGACAAATAAACATTAAAACAAACAGAACTTCTGGAAATAAAAAAAAAATATTAAAGGAATTGCAAAAGACAGTTAAAAGCTTTACCAACTGGCTAGACCAAGTAGAAGAAAGAATTTCAGAGCAGGAAGACAGGTTTTTCAAATTAGCCCAATCTGACAATAATAAAGAAAAAACAACTTTAAAAAATGACCAAAGTCTTCAAGAAATACAGGATTATGTAAAACATCCATACCTATGAGTTATAAGTATTTCAGAGGGGGAAAAAGATAAAGTAAAAAGTATGGAAGACTTATTTGATAAAATAATTCAAGAAAACGTCCCTGGTTTTGGAAACTGCAGAATATACATTTTTCTCTTCATCATACGGAGCATTCCCCAAAATCAACTATATATGTAGCCATTACATTCCAATAATTTTTTTAAAAATTTGGGATTACATTAATTGCTTGGACTACAGTAGAATAAAATAAGAAATCAATATCAAGAGAACCTCTCAAAACTACACGAGTACAAGCAAACGAAACAACTTGCTCTTGAGTAAAAAGCAACTTGCTCTTGTTTAGGTAAAAAACAAAACTAAAACAAATATCCAAAAAAAATTGAAACTAATTAACATAGAGATACAACATACCAAAAACCTCTGGAACACAGCAAAAACAGTGATAAGAGGACAGTTTTTAGTGGTAAATTCATACCTAAAAAAGACAGAAAGATCTCAAATCAACAACGTAGCATCATACCTCAAGAAACTAGAAAAATAAGAACAATCTACACTCAAAGTTAACAGAAGAAAATAAATAACAAAGATAGCAGCAGAAGTAGATAAGTCTGAGACCAAAAAATTTACAAAAATAAATGAATCAAAAACTTGGGTTTTTAAAAAGGATAAACAAAGTTGAGAGATCACTAGGTATATTAACCAAAAAAGAAAGAAAAGATTCTAACAAGTACAATCAGTAACGATAAAGGTGACATTACAGCTATTAGAGCAAATATAGAAAAGAGCATCAAACACTATTATAGAAACATCAATGTGCACAAACTAGAAAGCCTAATAGGAAACGGATAAAGTTCTGGAACTGCACAATCTCCAAAACTGAACCAGGAAGAAATAGTTATCCTGAACAGATCAATAATGATTAATGAAGTTGAATCAGCAATAAAATATATAGAGAGACATATATATGCATATAAATACATGCATATATATGCATATAAATACATATATATATATGTATATATATATATGCATATATATATATCACAACACAAATGACTAGGAAAAATAAATTTACAAACATATTTTACCAGGTGTACAAAGTAGATCTAATACCAATCTTATGAAAACTATTTTTTTTTAATTAAGGAGAAGTCAAGGTGGGAGGATTACTTGAGCTCAGGATTCAAGAGCAGCCTAGGCAACCTAATGAGACCCCTATCTCAAATAAAACAAAATAAAATAAAATATATTAGCCAAGCATGGTGGCATGTGCTGTAGTCCCAGCTACTTGGGAGACCAAGGCAGAAAACTCATTGAGTTCAGGAGTTTAAGGTTGCAATGAACAGTGATTGTGCCACTGCACTCCTACTTGGTGACAGAATGAGTCCCCAATTTAAAAAAAAAAATTGAGAAGAGATTATTTCCTAACTCATTCTATAAAATTGGTGTCATCTTGGTACCCAAATCAGGCAAGGACACAAAAATAGAAAACTACTACTACTGATTAACACAGATACAAAAACCGTTAACAAAATGCTAGCAAACTCATTACATCACAATCAGGTGCATTTTATTCAAAGGATGCAAGGGTGGTTCAACATCTACAAATAAATGAATGCAACTCACCACATAAACAGAATTAGAAACAAAAACCAAATAATTATCTTAATAAATACAGAAAAGGCATTCAATGAAGTTTAACATTCTTTATGATAAAAAAAAAACCTCAGCCGGGCTCGGTGGCTCAGCCTGTAATCCCGCGCCTTTGGGAGGCTGAGGTGAGTGAATTGCCTGAGCCCGCGGGTTCGAGACCCGCCGGGGCAGCGAGACCTCATCTCTACAATAAATCAAAAAATCAGCCGGGCGTGGTAGCGCACGCCTGTAATTCCGGCTACTCGGAAGGCTGAGGTGGAAGGATCGCCGGAGCCCAGCAGGTCGAGGCTGCGGTGACCGGGAGCGGCCACTGCACTCCAACCTGGGCGACCGAGTGAGACTCCAACTCAAAAAAAAAAAAAAACAAAACCTCAACAAACTCAAAGAAACATAACTCAAAATAATAATAGCCATATGTAACAAACCCTCAACCAACATTATACTTAAGTTGGAAACTTTCTTCCAGAGAAATGGAACAAGACAAGGATGTTTACTCTCATCACTCTTGTTAATCACTGGAAGTCCTAGCCAGAGCAATCAGGCAAAAGGGAGAAACAAAAGGCAACTGAGTTGAAAAAGAAGTCAAACTATCTCGGTTCACTGATGACATGATTGTATGCCCAGGAAAACCTGGAGACTTTTCCAAAAGACTCCTAGAGTTGATAGATGACTTCAGTAAACTCTTATGATACAAAATCAACATACACATATGGGTATCGTTTCTATACAACAGTAATGTTCAAGCTGTGAACAAAATCAAGAGCTCAATCTCATTTACAATTGCCACAAAAACAAACAAATAAATATCTACGAATATATTTAACCAATGAGGTGAAATAAATCTTTGATGAGAACTGAAAAACACTAATCAAAGAAATTATAGATGACACAAACAAATAAATAAAAAAATATATATACTATGCTTATTGATATAAAGAATCAATATCATTAAAATGACTTTAATTACCAAAGCAATCTACACATTCAGTGCAAACCTTATCAGATTATCAACATCATTTTTCACAAAATTAGAAAAACAATCCTAAAGTTTAGAACCAAAAAAGAACCTGAATAGCCAAAGCATTTCTAAGAACAAATGTGGAGACATCCCATGGCCTGACTTACAGTTATACCACAAGGCTATACTAACTAAAACATCATGGTACTTATAGAAAAATAAACTGATCAGTAGAACAAAGTAGTGAATTCAGAAATAAAACCATATACCTACAACCAATTAATCCTTGATAAAATTGGCAAAAATAAACAATGGGGAATGAACATTATTTAATAAATAATGCTGGGAAAATTGGTTAGTCATATGCAAAATGAACCAAACTCCTACCTCTCAATGTATACAAAAATTAAATCAAAATGGATTAAATACTTAAACATAAGACCTGAAACTATAAAAATTTTAGAAGAAAACCAAGGACAACTTTTTCTGAATATTGACCTAGGCAAAGAATTTATGATGAATACCCCAAAAGCAAATGCAACAAACACAAAATTAGACAAACAGGACTTAACTAAACTAAAAAGTTTTAGCACATCTAAAGAAATAATCAATAGAGTGAACAAAGAACTACAGACTGGGAGAGACAGAATTTGCAAATTATGCCTCTGACAAAAAAACTAATATCCAGAATATATGAGGAAATTAAACACCTCAACAAGAAAGAAAAAACAAAAATTAAAAACTAGCAGAGGACATGAACACATATTTCTCAAAAGAAGAAATACAAGCAGCCAACAAACATACAAGAAAAATTCCAACATCACTAATCATCAGAAAAATGCAAATTAAAACCACAGTGAGATATTTTGCACCTTTCAGAATGACTCTCATTATAAAGTCAAAGAACAACAGTGTTGACAAAGATGCAGAGAAAAGGGAAATGCTCATACACTATTTGTAAAAATGTAAATTAGTTCACCCTCTATGTTAAACAGTATGTAGATTTCTCAAAAAACTAAAAATAGAGATACCATTTGACCCAGCAATCCCACTATGGGGTATCAGCCCAAAGGAAAAAAAAAATGTCATTATACAAAAAAGACACCCACACTCATATTTGTCATACAACACTATTCACAATAGTAAAGTCATGGAACCAACCTACATGCTCATTAGTAGTTGACCGGAAAAAGAAAATGTGGTATGTATACACTATGGAATACAGCCATGTGTATGCATAGTCATAAAAAAGAAAAAAAATCATGTTCTTTGTAGCAACATAGATGGAACTGGAGGCCATTATTCTAAGAGAAATAGCTCAGAAACAGAAAACCAAATACCACATGTTCTCAATTATATATGGGAGCTAAACAATGGATATACAGGGACATAAAGATTAAAATAATAGAGACTAGGAACTGCAAAAGAGGGTGGTTGGGTGATGGGCAAAGGCTGAAAAATTACCTAATTACCTATAGTGTACAGTGTTCTCTATTTAGGTAATGGGTACACCAGAAGCCAATCCCACCAGTCTGCAATATATCCATGTAACAAGCAGGCACTTGTTCCCTTTATATTTTTTTTTAAGAAGCAGAATTTAGATTAGTTTGAAAACCATAAGCAGCATCCTTAAAATTAGGTATATCTTAAAAATTAACTTCTCAAAAGAAGACATACGAGAAACCAACGGATACATGAAAAAAATGCCCAGCTCACTAATCATCAAAGAAATGCAAATTAAAAGCAAACTGAGATGTCACCTAACTCCAGTCAGGGTGACCATCATCAATTACTCAAAAAACAACAGATGCTGGAGAGGATGAGGTGAAAAGAAGCACTTCTATACTGTTGGTGGGAACATAAATTAGTACAAGCTCTGTTGAAAACAGTGTGATGATTCCTAAAAGATCTAAAAATTGACCTTGAGTATGACCCAGCAATCCCTTTTCTGGAAATATACCCGGAGAGACTCAAATCATTCTATGACAAAGATATCTGCACACACATGTTTATTGTAGCATTATTCACAGTAGCAAAAACATGGAACAAACAGTGCTCTCCATCAAAAGTGAACTGGATTAAAAAAATGTGCTACAAATACATGATAGCATATTATGCTCCCATAAAGACAAAATTATGAACTTCGCAGCAACTTGGATGGATTCAGGGTCTATCTTACTCAGTGATCCATCACAGAAACAAAGAACTGAGTACCACATGTTATCACTTGTAAGCGAATCATGAACACTTATAAATACTGTAAAAAAGTGATTGGCAGTAGTAGAAAGCTGCCAGGGGAGAGGAAGGGACATACTTCATTAATAAGGGTATCTGATCTCAAATCTGGTGAAGTGGGGACCGAAGTGGGGACCAAATGAGACCCAAATTTTACCTGTACAATGACCATTTGTATATCTAATCCTGAATTCCACTCTACATCCTTAAAAAAAAAAAATGGAAAAACTCTCATTCTATGTTGAGTAATCAGTGTTAATAATAAATATGAAAGGAATAATAATAAATAAATAAATAAGGGAAATTTACATAAAAATAATTAACATGTCTAACGCAATGCTCACAGGATATAGGGATGATATATCAAAATTAAACATAAGTATGATTATCATTTATTGAGTTCTTAGTTTCAGATATATTAAAGTACTTTACAGATATTCACATATTTAAACTTCACACATAAATACTAAGATAGATACAATAGCCCCAATTTGCAGAACATGAAAATTAGGTATAAATTGTTTAATCAAATTGCCCAAAATGAGAAGAATAGTAAATATACATCCTGTGTTCAAACCCAGATCCTCACTTTTAACTGAGAAATAGTAAAAGATGTTTTAATTGTATCCTGTACTATCAATGATGATAAGAGGTATTTGTACCAGAATTAGAGGAAAAAGTTAACTCTTTATTCTTCTTTTATTTATATTTCTCAGTTATTGTGCTAAAGAGAATCGTTTCTTTTGGTTATATTTTCCTTGCCTTTTTTTTTCTAAGAATGAAATATACCTATTCATTGCCTAGTCTTTCTGAAAAAGTATAGGTTCATAAAAATACTTTGAAATAATTTGCTTTTGCCAGACATTTGAAAAATATCTTCAGAAATATCGTTGTGAACATAATGAAGAAGCGTAAGTTATAGTTGCAGTTCTTGGAAAAATATTAACAAAGATTACTGGTTTATGCATAAATTACTTACTGGATTTAGATTTTTACTGTGTCCAAGAAAACTGTTCAGCATTAAAATGTTGATTCATACACTGCTTCTCAAATATCTCACTAAAGTTAACTTTAAAGAAAGAATAAAACTGTACTTCTGAATGGCTATGAGCATCTTGCAGTGGAGCTTACTTATAATAAGGCAATGCTTTATCGGTATCCCTGTTTAATAATATTTCTTATTAATAAGTAAAAAATATGTATGTACCTTTATTGTATTTTAAAATCTGTTTGATTATTTCAAATCGGCACTTTGGTTTATCCATTTTATTCAACTTTGTAAGTCCTCTACACCATTTTACCACAATCCGTACCACTACCCTTCCTGAATATGAGTACATTAACATTTTAGAAGAGTAAACAGAAAAAAATATTGAGGGCATGACTTTTGGAATTGTAAAGTAACAAATAGTAAAATAACAACAATCAAAAAATTGAAAGAAATGGTTTGCATGCAAAATTAACATTCATGATTACTGAACATTGCTACGGTTTGAATATCCTCTCTAACATTCATGTTAATGAGTGTTAATGGCCATTAATTTAATGGCTATTGAGATGGCATTAAGAAGTGTGACCTTTAAGTGATAACTAGATCATGATGACTCTTCCTTCGTGAATAGATTAAAGCCATTATCATGGGAGTGAATTAGTTATTGTGGGAATGGGTTCCCCATAACAAAACAGAGTCTGTCTCACCCTCTCTTGCCAATTCTCTCATGTATGCTGTCTCATCATGTGACACCATATTATGGCACAGCACAAAAGTCCTTATCATGGGTGATCTTTCATTTTTGGACTTTCCAGCCTCCAGAATTGTGAGTCAAATAAATCTCTTTTCTTTTTTTTTTTTTTTTTTTGAGTTGGAGTCTCACTCTGTCGCCCAGACTGGAGTGCAGTGGCCGCTCCCGACCACCGCAGCCTTGACCTGCTGGACTCTGGCGATCCTTCCGCCTCAGCCTTCCGAGTAGCGGAATTATAGGCATGTGCTACCACCCCCGGCTGATTTTTTTGATTTATTGTAGAGATGAGGTCTCGCTGCCCAGGGGGGTCTCGAACCCGCGGGCTCACGCAATCCACTCACCTCAGCCTCCCAAAGGCAAGGGATTACAGGCTGAGCCACAGAGCCGGGCTAAATCTCTTTTCTTTATAGACTCCCCAGTCTGTGGTATTCTGTTATAGCAGTAGAAAAAAACAAAACAAAACTCACAACCATCTGTGCAGGTGATTTCACCTCAGCAATATTCAATATCATATATTATTTTGTATAACGTTTGAGGCGTAATCTTTCAACAGTAAACTACATCCATTTAAAATGCACAAGTAGGTGAATTCTTTTTAAAAAAGTACACATTTGAACAATCACAATTATTTCTATGTTTCCTGTATAGTTTTTGTGTCTAAGATTTTTCATTCAGCATAGGGATTTTGAGATTCATCTGTTATACTGCTTGTCTTCGTATATTTCCTTTGCTGTCAAGAAATATTCTATTAAATGAATAAACAATGTATGGCTTTATCTTCTGATGAATATATGGACTGCTTCCATTTTTTTCCAAATATTTACTCATAAATAAAATTTTATAAAACTTCACATGGATTAAGCTGGTAAGTGTACATTAATTTGGGGGAAATGGCCAACCCAGAAAATGTTAGGTTTTCAGTTCTTCTACATCTTCACCAGTACTTGCCATTGGCAATATTTTTAATTGTATGTATTTAACATTATCCAATTTTTATAATTTCTATCTATGGTAGGTTTCACCCCAACATTCCTCTTCACTAGAAATATTCCTGCTTTTATAACATTTGAATATATGTTCAATTAATAAATTATGTAAATATATACATAACAAGATATGGCTTGAGGAAAATATAGATAGGAAGACTTTAAACACTGCTTTTATTCCAGGTTCTAGAAGACAAACTACAAAAATAATAACAAGAATAATAAAGCTAATTAAGAACACACTAATAGAATAATAATTTATACATCAGATAGTAAGAGAATTGCTTTATAACTATCAATATAATAATTTTGTTCAGTTTTTAAAACTGTAATATTGTGATTTAATTGTTGAATGTTTGAATGAGGCATATTTTAATTAAAATAGTATATTATGTTTACAATACAATAGCTGAACTCTAGAGCAGGTAATTCTGGAAATAGCAGTAAGGTGACTGCACAAACCACTAATCAAAATATTTTAAAGAATATAGGAGGAGATAAATGAGAATAAATGATTTTGAATATTGTTTCCAAGTCTTTGTTTATCCTGCAACTTTTAGAAATAATTTACACCAAGAGAAAAACAACAAATTTATTTTTTTTAATATGTATTTGCATTGGATTTTTAAATACTTGAGAATGATTGCTTTAAAAGTGTATAATTAATATAAATGCTTAATAAAATTCATTTAATTACAAATTATTTAAAAATTTTTAAAAGGAATTGGAAGGAAGAAAAAAGTAGGTATGACAGAAAGAAAACAGGAGAGAACATAAGAATAGACTAAACAGGAAACAGAGGGACAAAAAAATAGAGAAATCTGAAAACAAAACAGAAAGTAAATCATATTACAGAATAGGATGCTCAGTATGGTTAAGTGGACACCAGTTGGCTTGTGAATCTGAGAAAATTGACATTAAATCAGAGCTTGTCATATATATATGATACACACACATACTAAATGTGTGTGTATCATATATATATATATATATACATGGATATCCAGGCATTAAAACCTTATTTATTGCCAAAGAAAAATGAGCTAGCAAACTATAAAAAGACATGCAGGAAATGTAAATACATATACAACTAGTTATCATAGGCAATCTAAAACACACACACACACACACACACACATACACACACACACACACACACATGCGCAAATCTATGGGCTTAGTTATATCACTAACTAAACTATGCAATCTATTCTTTATTTATTTATGCTGATTCTTGAAGCTAGACTATAAAGTGATGCAGGAAGTATAATGAAGATCTTGATAAAGATCTTGCTTTAACATGCAACACTAATTAAAAATGTGCCTTTGGAAGAAAGCTTCCATATACAGTCATGTATTTCTTAACAATGTTAGGTGATTTCATTTTTGTGAAAACATCATAGAGTATACTTACACAAATCTAGATGATATAGACTACTACACACCTAAACTTGAAGGAATAGTCTATCGCTCCTAAGCTACAAACATCTATAGTATGTTACTGTACTGAATATCGTAAGCAACTATAACACAATGGTATTTGCATCTAAATATAGAAAATTAATACACTGTGCTACAATGTTTCAATGGCTATGACATTATAGGTGATAATTTTTTTTTGGCTCCATTATAAATTTATGGGGTCACCATTTAATATGTGGTCTGTCATTGAATGAAGCATTGTTATGTGGTGTGTGATTATATACCACGACCCTATATACACACAATCTCCTCTCACTATCAACTGCCCACACAGTGGTACAATCATTACAATCAATAAATTTAGGCTGACACATAATATTACCCAAATACATAGTTTATGTTAGTGTTTACTCCTAGTGTTGCACATTCTATGGGTTTTGACAAATGTACAATGACATGTTTCCACCATTATCGTATCGTACAGAATTGCTTCACTGCTATAAAAATCTTCCATTTTGTCTAGTCATTTCTTTCTCCCCACAACAGCTGACAGTCACTGGTCTTTTTGCTGTCTATAGTTTTGACTTTTTCAAAACTAAATAGGTTTGAAATACAATATATAGTTCTTTTAGATTAGCTTTGATAACTAGTAGTATATGCATTTACGTTTCTTGCAGGTCTTTTGATAGTTTCACAGATCATTTCTTCTGGAACAATGGATAAGATTTTATTGTCTAGATATGACAGTTATTTATACATTCACCTATTAAAGGACATCTTGAAGTTTGATAATGATGAAGAGAGTTGCTGTAAACATTTATGTGTAGGTTCTATGTTGACATATATTTTTAAATAATTTGGGTAAATATAAAGGTGCACGATTGCTGGATCTTATGGTAAGAGTATTTTGACCTTGTAAAAAAGTTCCTACAAAAGTAACGGTACAATTTTGAATCCCACTAGAAATTAATGAGAATTTCTGTTGCTCCACATCCTTTCTGTCATTTGTTGTCAGAGTTTCAGATTTTAACTGTTCTAATACATGTGTAGTGATTTCTCATTGTAGTTTCAATTCATAATGTCCTAATGATGTATAATGTTGAATATCTTTTTATAAACGTATTTGCCATGTATATCTTCTTTTTTGAAGTTTTTGTTCAGACATTCTGCCCATTTTAAAAATCAAGTTATTTACTCATTGTTGAGTTTTTAAAGTCTCAAATATATTTTTGATAACAGTTCTTTATCTGCTGTATACTTTGTAAATATTTTCTCCTAGTTTAGGGCTTGTCTTATTCTACTGACAATGAACAGAGGAGAAGTTTTTAATTTTAATGCAGTACAGTTTTGCAAATATTTTTTTCATATTATATCTAAAAAGTCACTTCTGTACTCAAGCTCATCCAGATTTTTTTTCTATAATATCTTACATGAGTTTTATAGTTTTGCTATAGTTTCTCTATTCTGTCCCATTGATCTACTCATCTAGTCTCTTGCTAATAACAAAAATCTTGATTGCTGTAGCTTTATGGCAATTTGTAAAATAAGATAGTGTTAGTCATCTGACTTTGGTCTTTTCCAATACTGACTGGGATGTTCTGTGTGTTTTTTTCTCTCCATATAAACTATGAAATAAGTTTGTTCATATCTGTGAAGTAACTTGCTTGGATTTTGACTGGGATTGCATGAAATCTACAGATCAATTTTGGAAGAACTAGCAGTTTGACAATACTGAATCTTCCTAACGAAGAACATGAAATAACTCTTCCTTTATTTAGTTATTCTAAATTATAATGCTGTTTTTCATCAATTTTTGATTTTCCTTATATAAATCTTATACACACATTGTTAGATTTATACCTAAGTATTTTATTTTGAGGTTATGAAAATAAATGGCAATTAGTATTTTATTTCAAATTCTATTTGTACATTGCAATATACAGAAAAAAAGTTGACTTTTTTCTAATAACATTTTAACTTGCAACCTTGCTCTAATCATTTATTAATTCCAAAAACTTCAGAATGTCTACATAAATATTCATGTCACCTGCAAAGATAGTCTTAATATTTCCCAATTTACATAACTTATTTTCTTTTTCTAATCATTTCAGTATCTATAACTTCCAGTATGATATTGAAAAGCAGTGCTGAGAGAGGACATCATTGTCTTGCTCCTGATCTCAGCAAGAAAGTTTCTGGTGTCTCACCATGAAATATCATGTTAACGATATAAGGTTTTTGCAGATATTTTCTATGCAATTAAGAAACATTTTTTTCGATTTACTGAGAGAGTTTAATCATGAATGGTTTTCATATTTTGTATAATATATTTTCTATAGCTATTGAAATAATCATACACTTTGTATTCTTTATTCAGTTGATGTGATGTATTATACTAATTGATTTCAAGATGTTGAAACAGTCTTACATACTTATATAAATTTCACTTGTTCAAGGTGCATAATTCTTTTCATACATGTTGGACTCAATTTGATAAAACTTGATTGAGAATTTTTATATTGATCTATAGTTTTCTTGTAATATCTTTGGCTTTTTATATTTAGGTAATTCTGGGTTAGGAAGTATTCCCTCTTCATTTATCTTTTGATAGAGATTGTAGAGAATTGATATAATTTATTTCTTAAATGTTTGGCAGAATTTCCCAGTGAATTCATCTGGACCCGTTGCTGTGTGTTTTGGAAGGTTATTAACTATTGATTCAATTTCTTTCTGTGTGACTTTTGGCAGATTGTGTCTTTCAAGGAATTGGTTCATTTTACCTAGGCTATATAATTTATGGACATAGAGTTGTTCATGATATTCATTTATTCTCCTTAAATGTCCATAAAATCTGAATGATACTCCATTTCCGATATTAGTAATTTTTTTCTTATCTTTTTCTTTATTCTGGCTAGTGGCTTGTCTTTAAAGTACTTGACTTTGGTTTTGTTAATATTCAATTTTTATTTCTTATTTTTAATTTCACTGATTTCTGCTCTATTTTTATTGTTTATTTTCTTCTACTTTGATTTTTTCTCTTCTTTTTATGGCTTTATAAGTGGTAAGCTTCAATTATTAATTTTAAATAGACCTCTTCTTACATATGCATTCAATGCTATAAATTTCACTCTAAGCACTATTTTTGCTGTAACCTACACATTTCTGAATAGGCATATTTTGAAAACTTGTATTTCATTTTTAATTTGTTTAATTTTAAACACATTTTTATTGGGACTTCTTTTTTAACCCATGTCCTATTTAGAAGTGTATTGTTTAATCACCAATTTTATGGGGATGTACTACTTATACATTATTTTTAGTTTACTTATATATGTTGTGAACTGACATCATATGGTTTCTATTTTTTTTAACTTTGTTAATATGTGTTTTACTTCCCAGAAGGTGGTCTGTCTTGGTGAATGTTCCATGTAAACTTGAGAAGAAAGTGTAATCTGCTGTTTTTGAATGGAATTGTCTATAGATGTCAACTATATTCCGTTGACTGATGATACTGTGTAATTCAATTATGTTCTCACTAATTTTCTCTCAGCTGAATCTATCAACTTCTGATAGAAGGCATTAAAATCTTCAAATATAATCATGGATTCATTTGTTTCTCCTTGTACTTCTATTAATTTTTGCCTCACAAATTTTGATGTTCTGTTGTTAAGCACATATATATTAAGCATTGTTGTGAAGGGTTTTTTTTGGTGTATTGGCACTTTTTATTGTTATCTACTGTCCTCCTTTATCTCTGATAAATTCATTTGCTCTAAAGTCTTCTCTAGATGTAGGTAATATTGTTACCTTCACTTTCTTTTGATTAGTGTTAGCATAATATACCTTTTTCAATACCTTTACTTTTAATCTACATTTGTCTTTATAAGTAGAATTGGTTTCTAATAGACCATGCATATTGGGTCTTTTGATATCTGCTGTGACAACATTTATGCTTTAATCAGTGTATATAGACTATTAACAATTAATGTAATTATTGTTATTGCTAAATTGATTGATATCTATCTATCTATTACTGACTTCTAATTTTTACCCCTGATCATCATTTCTATTTTTGTCTTTTATTATTATTATTATCATTATTTTATTTTTTTTTTAGTTGGAGTCTCACTCTGTCACCCAGTTGGAGTACAGTGGCATGCTGCTCATGGTCACCCCAGCCTCGACCTGTTGGGCTCAGACAATCCTTCCACTTCAGCCTTCCAAGTAGCTGGAACAATAGGCGTATGCCACCATGTCCGACTAGTTTTTTGTGATTTATTGTAGAGACGAGGTCTCACCAAGTTGCCTAGGCTGGTCTCAAACCCCTGGGCTCAGGTAATCCTCTCACCTCGATCTCTCAAAATCCTAGGGTTATAGACTGAGCCACTGCACCCGGCCTCCATTTTTGTCTTTCTTTTGTGGTTTTAATGTAGCATCTTTAAAGATTTCATTTTCTCTTATTTCAGAGTATGCCAATTACACACACACATATAAATGTATATATTTACTTTCTTAGGCAATTGCCATAGAATTGACCCTATATACTTAGAACCAATTCACATAGTCTTTCAAGTAACAATATACTGTTTTTTTGATAGTGCAAGTAGCTCAAGATAGCAAAATAACCCTAATTTCTTCCTGTCATATTTTGTGTCATTGATATCAGTCATTCTATTTATACGTAAGCACACATGAGCATAAATATATATACACACATAAGTATACATAATTTAATACATTTTTGATATTTTTATTTTGAACAAACTGTTAGATCAAATAAATATGAGAAAAATTATTTATTCCACTTGGTGTTTTTCAGTTTCCTTGAACTGTGCTTTGGTGTATGATGCTAATTTGAAAAAGAGATATTAACTATTACTTCAAATATTGCTTCTGTTCTTTTCTCACTCAATTTTTTTCTTTTGGTATTCTCAATATGTATATGTTATGCCTTCTGTAGTTGCCTCACAGTTCTAGAATATTCTGTTCAGATTTTTTCTTTTAATTCAGTCTTTTTTTTCCTTGCTTCTCAGTTTTATAAGTTTCTATTATCATGTTCTTAAACTCAGAAATTCTTTCCTCAGCTATGTCCAGTTTATCAATAACTCAATCAAAAGTATTTTTTATTTCTGCTAAGTGTTTATCTCTAAGATTTCATTTTTACTCCTTTTTAAAATTTATATCTTTCTGTTTATATTACTTATATGTTATTGAATGTTTTCAATTTTTCATTAAAGCCTTCACAACTGTTTAAAATTATTATTCTGATAATTTTAACATAATTGCCATATCTGACTCTGATTCTGTTGCTTTTTTCATTCTCTTCAAACTTTTCTTTTTCTTTTTGGACTTTTAGTATGCCTTGTAATTAATGTGCTGTTGAAATCTGGACATGATGTACTGGGTGAATGAAACTGCAGCAAACAAGACTTTACTGATGTGATGAAAGGTTAAGGGTATGGAAGAGTTATACAGTTCTACAGTGAAATCTCAGTATTTTTGTAAGCCTATGTCCCTCAGTTTCTCAATGTCTACACCCTCCTCTTTAAGTAGAACAGGATAACTAGAGAGTGCTAAAGTTGTATATTTCTCTTCCCCCATGTGCAAGATCTGAGCGAGTTGAACTTTGATAGTTTCCAGGTAGGATAGGTTCTAATATAACCTCAGTAGGTTAGGTTCTGGTAAAATAAAATAGGCCTTGTTAAATATAACAGAATACTCTTGTATTTCAAGACGGTTTATTGTCCTGTTTCCCTACCAGAAGCCTGAGAGTTTTTTTCTAATATTTATTGTGAGGACATGGAATAGTTACTAAAGGCAAAACTCATAAACATGTGAAGGCCTCTCATAACTCAGTTCCCCTGAAGTTTTTAGCAATTAAACTTACCCACCAGGGTCTCCAGCAATTCCTCAATTACAAGATAGATTTTTTTTTTACCTGGGCATAGGCTCCTGCAGAAGTTTCTGCTTGTTTCTGTTCTGGTAAGTTGTGATTCTCTATATTTGGCTGCCTGACTATGCAATTTTGAGGACAGCTGTTTGCTTTGTGATGTCACTTCTGTGACAGATGTATGAGTTTTTCATTTATGAGCTTGTTCAGATTTTTTTAACTTGCTGTCAAGACAGAGTGGTTGACTTCTAAAGGTGCTTGTATTCCAAGCTTTTCAAAAAGCATTAGGAAGTTCATCATTAGCATCTGAAATAAATGGAATCAATTTTTAAATATATGTTCATAATTATATCTAACTATTGGCTAAATTTACATTGACAATTAATCATATCATATAAAATAACTAAGAACAATACTACTATAATTTTTTAACATTCAGAATTATCTAGTTTATGCAATTTTCATATAGTTTATAATATTTTATATATACACACTATACATATGTTATATATAATAAATAATCTATAATATATAAACACTATATATTGTGTATATATACATGTAAACACTGCATGTATTATATAATTAACATTTTTGGTATTGTGGAATGATGTTAAATCATTCATGTTCAAAATCAATAGAAACCAATATTTCTATTTCTATTAGAAAATCTTTTGTGCATCTTACCAAATTGCAATTAAACATTACATAATATTAACTATAGCTAAATAGAGAAATGATTATGCCAAATAGCCTGTTTTTTAACACACACACACACACACACACACACACACACACACACACACACACTGAGGGTTCAAAAGTTATTTAATGTTGGCTTCAACAATAGAAATTTTCTTGCAAGAGTTTATGTTCTTTTCCTATCAAAAAGAAAGTATGTTTATGATAAAAAGCTTTAATTTCTGGATTCAGCATGCTGTATCTCTGCTAGTTATTTGCATAAAATTCTAGGCATATTTTTAAACTTTTTCTAAAACTCAGTCTTTTTAATTGTAAAATGAGGATACATACCTACATCATACAGTTCTAGATTTGCAAATGTGCTTAAAGTACTTAAAATTGTGCGTGGAGCTTGGCAAGCAGGTAGCAAATGATAGCTATCACTAGATATTAACTGGATACCTCTGTTTCCATAAATTCTTCCATGGTGTGCTTCCTATCTTGACACTGTTAGGAATAAGAAAAAGAAAAAAACAAAGTATATGAGTAATTAAACTGACCCTAAAAATTGCCAAAGGAGAATTGTAAAGCAAATTTTTCCAAGTGTTAGATTTTTATGTATTGTTAATTTCCCCTTGCTTTTTGCCCATAGGATTCTTTAGGAGGTTGTTGAGTGTTTGAGAAAAATCATAAAAAAAGATGTTGCAGGAGGCCAAAACAAACAACAAAAAAAGCATTCCTCCAACATCTACATGAATGACCCATTATAAAAATGTACTACATGAAGCACAGAAAAAAGCCCCATCCAGTCTTTTTTATCTTCCAGAAATACTTGAATTGATGAAATTATTTTCAATATTTCTTCTTTTTGTTGAATTATGCATGTTCTTCACATTTCCATGAGCCACATTCCACATATTATGTAAAAGGGTTCTAAATATAGTCAAAAGTAGAGGTAGGGGGGAGTACCAGCAAAAGAGAGTGGGTAGCACAAAAGTACAATATTAATATACACAATGAAATGTCATTGAGTCATCAAGGTTTATGCCATATGGGTCTGTGGCTTAACTCATCCCCAAGGACTGCATTAAGTTGCAACTGCATCATATTTTGGGATTAAAAATGTAAAATTTCGCCGGGCTCGGTGGCTCAGCCTGTAATCCCGCGCCTTTGGGAGACTGAGGTGAGTGGATTGCCTGAGCCCGCGGGTTCGAGACCCGCCTGGGCAGCGAGATCTCATCTCTGCAATAAATCAAAAACTCAGCCGGGCGTGGTAGCGCGTGCCTGTAGTTCCGGCTACTCGGAAGGCTGAGGCGGAAGGATCGCCGGAGCCCAGCAGGTCCAGGCTGCGGTGGCCGGGAGCGGCCACTGCACTCCAGTCTGGGTGACAGAGTGAGACTCCAACTCAAAAAAAAAAAAAAAAAGTAAAATTTCTAATTAATCACCAATTGACCTTGCATTTTACCATATTGGCAGTGATTTAATTAAAAAATCATATATGATAGAAGAATGAGAATAATATATCATTTTAAAATATAATTTTTGTATTTTACATAAGGATCATTATGTAAAATACAAAAATGAAAAATCAAATCCTTCTGTTTGGCATACTCATTATCATTTTAAAGGGACTGTTAATATAAACTTAGCGGGGCTTGCCAATAGATAAGAATGATGAAAAAAATCTAAATCTGTATCAAAAAGCAAAAACAACAGCCACGACAACAAACGATTTGTCTCTTACTGTATTTCTAGTAAGGTTTTTCTCTATGTATATTTGTTTGTATGTATTCATTGTTTCAAGTATTAAATTGGCATTTATAAAAACCGAATATATTCAGACACATTTCAGAAAGAATCATGTCTTCTAGAGAAAGGGAGATGAGGAAAAGGGTAAATGGGAATTGACGATCATCCCCTTTCTTCACCTGCAGCCCAAGAAAACAGCTGAGACCCTGCTAAAGGGCAAGTGCTCCACCTGACTTGCCTGAAATGAGCTAATTGCTTATCTGTCAGTTCACCCTTCTGTTTCCTTTCACTCATAGATGGCTTGGCTTAGATTAATATAAATTTCTTCGTCTCCCGAATGCAAAAATGAGAGCAGGACCTGAAGAAATCAGTCACCTTAGATTACTCTTTACAGGTAAATAATTTTAAAAGAATCATGTCACAGAAACACAGATTATGCCATTCTGTATGCTGAAAGAGAAGGAATTACTCTAAAATCTTAGATACTGATATTTTTGTATTTGAGATTCATATACAGACCTCACTTGCCTAGGCACATTCGTTTACACTCAAATAATATTATGAATTGTCCATAGCTCTCACTAGTATGTAGCATACCTAAAATACAAGCCCAACACCTTGAACTTTAACTACTAGAGTAATGAAAACTTCAGGTAGGTTTCTCCTAGTGAAATCATTTTTTTATTTGAATATAACTTTGTATGTAATAGGTCAAATAAAAGTTTTACAGTAAAGGTGACAATTTGAAATACTAATTAAGGGACAAAAATTTCCCAGGTATTTGTACAACACTAATTTTCATCATATTAACTCACTATTGCCAGCTGGTCAACCAGGGATCCTTTGTCACTGTGCTTTTTTAATCCATTTCTCAGAATCTAAAGATTCTGGAGGTATTATAGTTTATTATCTGTCCTAGGTTCTCCAGAAATACAGAGCCTTCTGCAATAATTTTGACAGATGGAACTTATTAAAACCATTTTGAAAAAATAGACAAATTAATTTTAACAGAGTTTATTTGACGAAAAATTGATTCACGAATCTGGCAGCATTCTGAACCAGGAGAGGTTCAGAGAACTCTGCAAAGTTGGCAGTGAATGTTTACACAGAACACAGAAATTTAGAAATTAGCCTAATTGGTTACAGTGAAGCATTTGCTTCACTTAGTTATAGGCTGATCAGTTGACAGCCTGTGATTGGCTGAGATCTGGCTATCTTTTACCAAAAAATTCTCTTAAGTTATGTTGCAGTTCTTTATGTAAGGAATTCAAACTAGAAAGACGGCCTCAGTCCAGTGGCCTCCTGCTTATTTAACTAAACAATGTAAAAAATCACACAAATTAAGACAAAACATTATTGAGCACAAACAATAAGAAAATATTACTGCAGTTGCTATGAGGCATATGAAAATAAATCAAATCAAAAATCCCTCATGAATTTTACAGTCTAAATAAGTAATACACCTGTTTAAAAAAAAATGCACTCATGTACCCATATCCTTCAGGTATAACACAGTCCCAGAAAGTGTTAGTTGTTTGGAAAACAATTTCAGAATTAAAACGTATGAATGAATGTAATGAGGAAAGTGATATAATTCTATATAATATATAGGTACTCAAAAAACACTAGCAATTTGTTAGCATCGACTGTTGCTAGAGGCTCCAAGTAGAAGCAACCCAGGAGCACCAACTATCCTGAGAAACAAAGCTCTCCAAACAACAGATTTTTCAGAGATAAAGCTCCTTGGGTAGTGCAGGTATTTTGCAGAAAAGGCATATATTTGACTTCTAACTAAAAAATATTGGTAAAAGTCACTGGCAGTAGGGTAGTTTTTTGTAGCAAAAAGAGTGTAATAAGAGTTCAGGCAAAGACATAGGTGGCAAATGATATTGAAGAGAGGAATCCAAAAGTTTTGCGGAAAATGAGCTGATTAGAGAGGCCATATTTTATTTAACAAGATTGGTTCCTATAGTGACCATGAATATTTTCATGCAGTTGTAATTCCTGCTTAATGCCATTGGAAAATAAACAAACAACAAAAAATGGAAGTAAGGGTTAACGAAAGGATTCAGGGCAGGAGTCCCAGTTAGAAAGTCTTCTTGGAGAAGTTGGTATTTTAAGTACATTTACATTTAGGATTACGTAGGCTAAGAGACGGGTTTATGGGGCTATGAGAAGAGCTTTCTAGAGTGAGAGAAATGTAAGAAAATTTCTAGTTGTATGTTTAGGAAAATAGATGGAATTTGATGAAGATAAATTACTGGGCACAGGAAAGAAAGTAATTGTCTTAAAATATTTTAAATAGTTTTGCATGCATAGAAATAACAGCTTATGAATGCATTTAAAAATACTTATTAGCTAGTTTGAAGGTCAGTTTCTTTTTCTGTTTTATTTTTATTTTTATTTATTTTAAAGATGTGGGGCACAATTCAGGAACAGGTAGATAAGTGGCCATTGTACAGGTAAAGTGTGGGCCTCCCTTTGGTCCCTACTTTGCCTGACATGAAATCAGGCCCCCTTAACAATGTTATGTGCCCAAACCTCACCCTTGGCAATTTCCCACTACTGCCAATCCCTTTCTTATGGTATTATGGTAAATGTTCAGGGTTCGCTTATGAGTGAGACTCTGGTACTCAGTTCTTTGGTGCTGTGATAGATCACTGAGTATTATGGACCCTAAATCCATCCAATTTGCCGAGAAGTTCATAATTTTGTCTTTCTTTATGGCTGCATAAATTATGTATACATACCACATGTATATGTACCACATTTTTTAAATCCAGTTTCACATTTCTGGCTGCATAAATCATGTATATGTACCATCATGTAGACGTACCACATTTTTTTATCCAGTTCACTTTTGATGGGCAGCATGGTTGGTGCCATATTTTTGCTATTGTGAATAATGCTGTAATAAACATGTGTGTGCAGGTATCTCTCTTATAGAATGATCTGAGGACCCATACCTATCACCATACACAAACATCAGCTCCAAATGGATCAAAGACTTAAATGTAAAACTTCAAACTATAAAAATCTTAGAAAACACAGGAGACACCCTTATGGAAATTGGAACAGGCAACCAATTCCTGATCAAAATCCCAAATGCCCATGCCATAAGAGATAAGATAGCTAAGTGGGACCTCATCAAACGGAAAAGCTTCTGCAAAGCAAAAGAAACCATCAAGAGAGTGGGGAGACAGCCCGCAGAATGGGAAAAAACATTTGCCAATTGTATATCTGGCAAAGGCCTAACTCCAGGATCTACAAGGAACTCAGACATGCCAAAAAGAAAAAGAAAGAAAGAAAGAAAGAAAGAAAGAAAGAAAGAAAGAAAGAAAGAAAGAAAGAAAGAAAGAAAGCGAACCCTATTAAAAAGTGGGAAAATTATGAATAGGCACTTCTCAAAAGAAGACATAAGAGCAGCTAACAGATACGTGAAAAAATGCTCTGTCTCACTAATCATCTAAGAAATACAAATTAAAACCACACTAAGATCAGTTTCTCTACATATGTCTGGCAAAGCAAGATTTTCCATTGTCATTAATTCTCATGTAATAAAAAAAGTAATCTGGGTCCAATTTATAGGCGTTCTTTATTTCTTTAGCAATTATGAAGTCCTTTTAGATGTGTTCAAAATGTATTAAATAAGTGAATTTTTGAAAAAGGATTTGAAATAGAAAATTGTTCCTCCACAGGGGGAAGAAAAGATTATTATGACTTACTGCAGAGAAAATGGAGAATGCATCAATAAGAATGTTGTAGAATGCCATAAAAATTATGACATGTTTAGGGCAAGGCAATAGAAGAGCATACTTTTTTATAAAGAACATCAAAAGGTATTTTACACTTAAATTAATAGTTAACTGGTGAAAATGATATTTAAAGTGAAGAGAAGGTGACTTTTTAAAAAGATGTCAGAAGCTCTGGAAAAATTAATAAATTGACTCATGTGAGAAGTCAGAGAATCTCTCAACAAGAGGTTTAAAATCAAGAGACTATTCAGAACTAAACTGTAACTTAAATGGCAAATGCCTAAGAGAGAAAAAAAGCGGGAAGCGATTATGGTAATTGACACAGTACTGTCCTAAAACGTGCTCTTGGCAGTTCCCAGAATGACTCAACCGATAAAGGGTAAGTTATAAAATGTTACATGGTTCTTGTGTTAAGAATAGTGTTCCTGTATTAGGAAGGGGGAAAAAATTAAAAAACAGCAAAAAATGATGTGATGAAAGTGCTCACATTCACTGAAAAATTAACCAGTTTGGCATTTTGCCTTGTGTGGTGAGTTAGCAGCAATGAAGTTACAATAAATCTGATATATGAGCTGAAAAGAAGCTATAGATAAAACATTAATAGACGTTACCCACAGTATTCAAATATATGATATATACTCCTTAGGTTTAATGACTTTAAAAGTTTATGCTTAAATAGAAAACAAATTGTCCTTAAGTAATGGATTTATAGAGAGTTGTGATAGCATAGTGCTTTGATGACAAGCATTTGCTTCAGATAAACGTGACAATCACAACTGCTCTTTATTTCCTAGCACATGTGTGTCCATTCAGTATTGTGCTGCACTGCCATCTTATAATAGCACCATCATTCATAGGAACCTCTAAATAAAAGACGGAACACACACACACAACACACACACACACCCATACAGAACTTTAAAGACTATAAAGTAAATAGGAATTAGAAAGGCGATTGGATTTGGAGATAATTCTACACACATAATATTGTAATACCTTAGTTATCATACCCTCTTGCCAAAACAGACAGAAAACTGGGGGGAAAAAATGTAGAAAGACTTAGAAATTTCTAAATGGGGCATCAATGATTTCATGACTGCCAAATACCATTTTTCTTCCTCCTCACACTTGATACACTATATGGCATTGTTGTCAAATCTCTCATTTTGAAAGTTTTTATTTTTATAGACAATACACTTTCTTGGCTCTCTCTCTTTTACCATTCTTTAATCTATTATTTACCAGTTTTCCATCATTGACCTTCTCCTAAATTATGGTTCATACATGAATTTATTTATCTCATTCCCCATTATTTATTTCATAACATTCTCTCTCATGTATTTTCAAAAATCACTTTTATATTGACCATCATCAATTTGTCCTTTCCAGCTCAGGCATTCTTTTTTACTCTAGATACTTATTTGCAAATGTCAACATATAGCTCCATCTCAGGTTAATGCCTACCCTTGACCAAAGTATCATCAATCAACCAATTATTCATCTTCTCTTCTTTACTAATATCATCAAGTTCTGGGTTGCCACTGTCTTTTGCTAAAAATCTTAGCATAATTGTTTTTTGTTTCCTGTTTTATTTCTTATCAAATAGTGTAGCACATAGTCATTTTCTTATTTATACAATTCTGACACTGGTCCATTCCTGGCATATTCTCCCAAATTTTTTCAGTAACATCCCAAATGTTTTGCCTGCCTCAGTTTTCACATATCCAGTCCATTCTTTAACTGACACTAAAATTTTGTCCTAAGCCAGAGATCTATCACACATTCCTATTTAAATGCCTTTGTGTCCAACCTCATAGCCTATAGAACACATTTCCAACACTGTTGTAGTATTTGAGACATTCCACATTGTATCTCCAACTTTTCTTTCCAGACTTAACATCCTTAAACCTAACTGAAACCAAACAGAATCCTTCAAACTTTTTTTTGGCAATATCCTTCTCATATTAAAACTGTTCCTTGATCTTGAAAAATACTGACACAAGCCGGACTTGGTGGCTCAGCCTGTAATCCCATGCCTTTGGGAGGCTGAGGTGAGTGGATTGCCTGAGCCCGTGGGTTCGAGACCCGCCTGGGCAGCGAGACCTCATCTCTACAATAGATATAAAAATCAGCTGGGCGTGGTAGCGCATGCCTGTAATTCCGGCTACTGGGAAGGCTGAGGCAGAAGGATCGCCAGAGCCCAGCAGGTCGAGGTCCAGTCTGGGCGACAGAGTGAGACTCCAACTTAAAAAAAAAAAAAAAATACTGACACAACCAAATTAATCTCCATCTTAGAGACTTCCTCAAGAAGCAGTGTATATAAGCTTCCACACTTTCTTTCATTCAAAAGTAATTGCTTCCTTTTCAGTGTTCCAACTGCCAGATATTTAAACTTGTTTAATAACATTTATCACCCTGTGTTTTCTATTAAGGCAATTTATTTGTTAAAGCCAAGTTATTAAAAGACCACAGGGAGAAACCTGTAATCTGAGAAACCAGGAGTGTCTTTGGTAGGAGTATGTTTGGCTTCCCATAACATGATTTTGAGAACAGTTTAAGAAAAGAAAGGTTCAGTTTTAACTGAGTCATTTTTTCTGAGGCAGGGTTAGAAAAAGGAGCTTACTTGTCACTGAGTGCTTTCATAGAGTGATAAAGGCTTAGTAATTGGGTATCTCCAATTGTAAGTGTAAATAGCTCAAAGAATGTGGAGTGTGAGTGGTAAGAAAGGAGTAGTGACTCCAAAAGAAGGTTGCTATGGCATGACCACTGGAGAGACAATATATCATGTCAATTTAGTAACTGTCAATTTCGATACCTGTCCACCCCAGTTTCTCTCAGCCTGATTAAAGAGGGATTTTTGTCTTTTTGAGTCCAAACTGATTTTTACTTTCATTTACAGCCAGTGTTTATGTAACAGACAGTGTTTAAGTCCTTTGTGTTTGTATACTACAGATAATTTTTAGCTGGTTCCCATGTGTGCATATTACAAATATTGTTCAGTGGGATCCCATGTGTATATACTATTTCCTCTATTACACGAGTATAAGGATATTATACTTTGTTCAACTTTTTTAGGGGAAATGATATAACCAATTGGTCAAGAGGCAGTTCTGGAATTACATGGGTTTCAGCCAGTTTCCTCTAGTTAGCAGTATTTTTTAAAAATTCCACCTGTCTGGGTTGTTTCCTCTGAGGTACCATAATAGAACAATATCTCATACTTTTGTAATGAATAATGAAAACAATCACTTACAATTTGTATTGCATGTGATTAGTTCTTATAAGTCTTCAAAGAGCAATAAATACTATTTCATTATTCCCAGGCAGTTCCTTAAAAAAGACCTGTACATAACAGGTTTTCATAATTGCAGAGAAATAAAAGAGAAAAATACACCATGTTACCAAAACTCAGACTATTACTCTTGCATGTTGATATAGTTATTTCCATGTATATGATCAGAGACTTTTAATTTTTTTTGCTTTATAAGGCCTAGTTATAAATATTTGCTTAAAATATTTTTAAATTTTAGTATTTATAATAATTTATTTAGGAAAGATTTTTCTGAAGTAGAATGGTTATTTGAAATTATGTGTCTATATGTTTGTCATGCAAAAATGTATTGTTGAAAATTGTTTTGGACAACTCCCTAGGGTCCCCTCCCACCATGGGAGCTTTTCTGTTCCCTCAATAAATCCTGCTTTCTAAAAAGAAAAGAAAAGAAAAGAAAAACAAAGTCCAAATTTATGAGGGAAAGCAACAACAGTTTAAAAAAAAATGTAATGAAAAACTTGATCCTTTTAAAAATAAGATTACCTAAATAATCGATCCTTTAGGCTTCCCCTAGCATATATAAATATATTTCTTACACTTGAACTGTACCAGAAATACTAACTGGTACATAGTAAATAACCAAGATCACTGAGTTAAGTAATTGAAAACATGATACCAGTCCATTCTTTCAAAAGCAGTAAAATTTAACACACTCACAAGAGCTGGTAGTTAGCAGGCCCTGCATCAAGAGTTAGAACATAGAGACAAAAGTAATAGTTTTTTTTTTAAATTTATTTAAATTAAGATGGCTGACAAGAAGCAGCTAGAATATGTTTCTCCTATTCAATAAACTAAGACAGATAAGAGCTTTCTCAGTACCCAGAGAGCAAAAGGACAAGCAGCACATCCCATGACTCTTCAAAAAAGTGATACTAATCACATAGGGCAAAGAGAAATATTCATTGACCTGGTCTGGAACTAACCAGAATCTTGTCCAGATCATGGCAACCTCTGGGTTACGTAAGGAAGGTGAGTTATGGGAATTCAATAATTTTTTGCTCCTATGACAAACTTGAAGGGCCCGTGAGCCTAGTGGGACTCCAGGTCCTCATAGGAAACTGCCTTACCCACAGCCGTGCTCTGCCAAAACCCATGTGGGGTGATGCAGGAAAAAAAGCTCTAAGCAGCTCAAGTCATCATATCTTGGAAAGGCAGACCTTGTGGGCATCTGCTTTCTAGCTGGCCGGGAAGGCCCCAAGGACAGATTCCCATAGCATCAGACAGTTCCTGGCTAGGGTGGGCAGCCATGAGAACACAAAAGGCTGAGGCCTACTGTACTTTGACATTGAATTACAGTTTGCCTGAGGCTAAGGCAGGATTCTGGATGGGTGTCATTGCCATAGCAACCTCTTACTCCTTTTGTAATCTCTTCTGTGCTGGTCCTGCATGACAGCATAACCCCAGTAGCTGGGACTCCCTTCCTATCCCCACTGGGGTAGCCAATAGCACACACAGGTGGGGTACTTGAGATAATTTTCCCCCCTCCACATTCCCCTCAAAGGCTCAAAACAGAAAGAGAACTTGGGTAGTCACCAGAGTGCACACTCTGCCTAGGCTAGCTGAGCATTTTCATGAAACAGCTCACCCAAGGAGAAAGCCTCAGCCTCCATTGCTGCTGCCTCTTTCTCACAAGCTCCACCTCCTGGTCACAGGTCAACATCACAGCCTGTCACATCTGATATAATCCCTCAGCTTTAAGGAAGGTCTAATCCCAGACTGCAGCTAACACCACTATCCAAGCCATTCCAGCCATTCAGAATGTCATGAGCCTGTGCAGATAACCAGCGTAAGACTGCTCCAGATGGCAAGGGAACCCTACAGTGACCTCATCAGCTCCCTGCCAACCTCAAATAAGAAGTCTACCCAAATGAGAAGGCACTAGAAAAATAATTCTGATAATATGAAAAACACAGGGTTCTATAGCACCCCCAAAATATACCACACTAACTTTTCAGCAATGGACTCTAATCAAAATGAAATTTTTGAAATTCCAGAGATAGAATTTAAAAGGTTGATTATAAAATTGCTCAATGTGGTTCAGAAAAAATGGTAAAACCCAACATAAAGAAATTTTTGAAAAAACTATTCAAGGCATGAATAAAAAATTCTCCAAAGAGATAGACACCTTTAAAAAAAACCCTGAAATTTTGTAAATAAAAGTATTATTTAGGGAAGCACAAAACATAGTGAAAAGTTTTAACAGTAGACAAGAACAAGTAGAAGAAAGGATCTCAGAACTTGAATACCAGCTTTCAAACTAATGTAATCAGACAGCAATAAAGAAAAATAATTAAGAGAATGAAACAAAATCTCCAAGATATGTGGAATTATGTAAAACATCCAAACCTAAGAATCATGGTGTTCCTGAGGAAGAAGAGAAAACAACAGGTTTGGAAAAACTATTTGAGGGAATAATTGAGGAAAACTTCCCTGGTCTTTCCAAAGATCTAAATATCCAAATACAAGAAGCTCAAAGAACCCCTAGAAAATTCATTGCAAAAACGTCATGGACATATGTTTATCTTAGGTTTATGTATATCATTATGTTATGCAAAGTTAATGTGAAGAAAAGAATTTTGAGAGCAGGGAGATGAAAGCAGCAAAAAACTCACAAAGGTAAACCTATTGAACTAAGAGCAAACTTTTCAGAAACAGCTCTATATGCCAGATAGGATTGGGGCCCGTCTTTAATCTCCTCAAACAAACTAATAGTCAGCCAAGAATTTTCTATCCCACAAAACTAAGTATCATAAATTAAAGAGAAATGATGTGGAATCAGCCTAAATGCTCATCAACTGATCAATGGATGATGAAAATATGGTATATAGATGCTATGAAATACTATTCAGCCATCAAAAATAATAAAATAATGTGTTTTGCAACAACTTGAAATTGGAGAACATAATCTTCATGTACTAACACAGGAACAGAAAACGAAATACCACATGTTCTCACTTATGAGAAAAGACACCTCTCCAAAATGGAACTTATTTATAAAAAATTGCATATTTATCCTTACATATTTAAACTTTAGTCACCTTCAAACTACTGTCAGTTTGTTGCAATATACCCATCGAGATGCTTTTTTCACTGTTCAGAACAGTTTTCAAACTCATCAATTTTGATGTCTTTTAGTTGCTTCTTCAATTTTTTGTTTCACCTTTTCCACATTGGCAAAATATTTCTATATTTCTCTTTGAGGACTTTTTTCATCCAGGGGAACCAAAAAAGTCACTCAGAGTGAGATCTGGTGAATAAGGAAGATGGGGTGTGCGGATGACACTGTTTTTTGGCAACTCTGAATGTTTCTTCCACAAATCATGACATAACCTCAAAACTTCTAAAAAAAACTTCCATAAAAATTTTGGTTGACTGATCCAGAGAAACAAATTCTAAGTGCACTATAAGGGGTCCAGCCCTCAAAAAGATAAATCCATTTATTTGGGGGAATTATCCTCATATAAATGGATCCTAAACTAAGAATTTGCAAAGGCATAGAAAATGAAATAATGGATACTGAAGACTCAGAAGGTGAGGGGGAAGGGGCACAGGAATGAAAACTCACCTATAAGATCAAATTGCACAGGTAGGAGATGTGAATACGCTTAAAGCCTAGACTTCTTTGCCACTCTACAATGCAACTATGTACCAAAAGCTATTTTTACCCCATAAAGTCATTTAAATAAGAAAAAAAAAAAAAAAAGAACAGTGATTGGGATGTTTTCAACAACAAAACAAAATCATAGATCATCTTCAAGAAGTTTAGAATTTTGTATATAAACAAAAATATTTCACATAGTTTCACCCCTCATAAATGTTTCAAAACCTTTCAAATGATTAAAAGTGTATCTTCAAAGAAAGACAGTGAGTGAGAAAAAGAAAAAGAAAAGGAAAGAGGGAGAGAAAGGGAAGGAGAAAAAAAGAAAAAGGGCATTTTTATCTTGGCAGGAACTTAGTGTGAGTATACTCAATTATATACTTAACTGATAGTATTTTTTGAACATCTCCTACTTGTAAATCATACATTTTATCTGATTCATTAATTTAATTATAGCAACACATATCCTTGAAGATAAAGATTTACTTATCTTTTGTATTCTTTCATCACAAGGAACTATAAAGAAAAAGTGGAATGACCTTGTCATCTGTCATTATTAGCTTGGATGTTTCAACAGGGCAGTTTATTTATGCTTGGAAATTAAGAGTCATTTATTTAACAAAAATATTATTGGAAGAGACATAGGAAACTAAAATGAAATAGAATCAAGTCTACTTGGATCAAGACTTTTGGAGCAAGAATGCCTGGATTTGAATACCTACAGCATATCTATTATATATTATAAATGTAAAAGCATCAACATTTTTAACATGCATCATTACTTTATATACTATCCCATAGCCACACACACATATAAACACAGACACACACACACTCCACACAGATGACTGTAGAATATCAATTATTCCTAGATGCATATTGAGTTTGGAGATTTTACAATGTGAAAAAAAGTGTGTTAGAACTGGTGAAATATGACAGTAACAGAGTAAACTAGGGAAAATTACTCCATCTACATAAAACTGAGCTTCTTATTTTAAAAAAAAGGTAACAATAAAAGTACCTATTTAAAATGTTTAAATTATTACATTATAAATTTCATGTAAATCACTTAAAACATTACTGTATTAGCTGGAATAAAAGACTAAATCAGTATTACATTTTATTTTAGGAAGCATTATTATAACTTAAAAAAATAAGGATATTTCTTTGATGTAACCGTTTTCCTGGAAGGCAGTAGCAAACTACCTATGGTAATATGCATGTTGCATAGTGATCATCAGAGACTGGTTCCATCCAGCGAGGAAAGTGAAAGACTACAGATAGAAGAGGCCACAGCACTTTGGAGCAAAATCCCAAAGTGGCACACTGCCAGTCACTTTCCCGAGAGGAAATCTAATTATATATGACCATGTCTGCTTACAAGGTAGCCTGAGAAATGTATTCTCTAGCTAGAAAACCTCATGCCTAGGATCAGCCCTATTCCTAGTCAAGAACAACAACAGAAAGAATTTAGTGGTGTGCTAAAAAATTCTGCACAGTGCAAGTATACGGTCAAGAAATACAAGCTGTTATTATTATTTTTATCCAAAACTTAAAAGATTGATGAAAAGAAACATGATTTGTTAGCTTAATACAAATATAAAACAAACAAAAAACATCAGAGTTTTATGTGTGATGTTCTAAGTATATGTTCTCATCACATCATCTACTAATGAAGACACAGCTATTACTGGATTTTATTTTTCACCACTTGGTGAAGAGAACAAGGCATATTTCCACTGCATTATTTGGTTGCTTGCATAGTCATCTAGAAATGGGTGGGTATGCCTCTTAAATTTCCCAAATATTATCTGTAAATGAATTATATAATTTTCACCTGAGTGTGGCAGCACACTTCCTGTAATTCCAGCACTTTGGGAGGTGGAGGCAAGAAGATTGCCTGAGTCCGGGGTTTGATACCAGCCTGGGCAACTTGGTGAGGACCTAGTCTCTATTACAAAAAAAAAAAGTCAGATATGGTGGTGTGAGCTTGTAATTCCAGCACCTTGAGAGGCTGAGGCAAAAGGATCACCTGAGCCTAGCAGGTCGAGGCTGCGGTGGTCATGATCCTGCCATTGCCCTCCAGCCTGAGCCACAGAGTGACTCAAAAAAAAAAGAAAAGAAAAGAAACGAAACACACACCAAAAAAATTGACGCTGGGCACATTGACATACCAGTAATCCTAGCTCTTTGTGAGGCCAAGTATAGAGGATTCCTTGGTTCCAGGAGTCTGAGCCCAGTTTAGGAAACATAGGAGGACTTCATTGCCACAAAAATCATAAATGAATAACTAAATAAATTAAATAAATAAATATTTCTTATTTTTCTTTCTTTTTTTTTTAATGGTTAAAACCCATTTGACCTGTGTGTTTCAGATGAATAGTATGGTCATAGTGATTCAGTAATAATAGAATTAACATTTATTTATTTCAACAATAACATCTCCCAGTTGCAAATAAAGAATGGTTTCTGTCTTTCAGACTTCACAGGAAATATGGAGTAGCTGCTTCACCATGTTTCCGTAAAATAATCTTTAAAATACTTGAAGAGTTCCTTGCTGATTTGCAGCAGCTTATCAGGAAAGCCTGTTTGGTAATCATCTCTGTTTGTCTGCATTCCTTTTACACGTGTATTAATCTATGGTACCTAACACTTAATTGGACCTGTACCTTACCATTTTGCTGAGCTTTAGACTTACCGTCAATCCTGAGTAATTATTTTTCTATACATCACCGGTTCCAGTTCGCAAGCAGGCTTTTCTTATGAAGTCTGTCAACCATGACAAATTGTATTGAATAAAGCCAAGTTGTAAAAAATCAGATACACAAAAAGTAAAATACGGTTTGGCCATAAAAAGGCATTTTAAATACAGTGTATTTTTCAAAAAGGAAAAACAGCAACAACACTGATTTCTCGATAATTCTCACTCTGTGACTCTTTCTAAAAATGCAAGTTAGTTAAGCATATGCTGAATTCTCTAGCACAATGTACGAGACCACAACCCTCTAATGATAGGACCAGGCCTGATAAAGCATTCTCTACCCTAAGCACTAAGCAACGTGTTTAAGATGTAGCTCATTTCTCATACCTCATTAACTTACTGAATGAATTTGTCCAAATTATGAAGGAAAAATTGGTTTAAATTCCTAGGGCACACTCATGTAATTTCCACCTTCACTTGCTCTCAAAGAGTCTTTTCACTAATGACAGTATTTTGAAGCATTGCTAAAATAAGATATAATGAGGACATATACTGAGAGAGTCAGTTAAAGAAATACAGGAGACTAACAAATTGGACACTGAGAAAAAGAGTTACACAGACACTTAACCCAAGAGCTCGCTCTGGGCTTAGTGGTTATGTTACTTTATTCAGGAAAAAAAAAAAAAAGTGAATAAACAAAGAATCCCACTAGGGTTTATGTTCATCTTTTAGCAAAGGGATATCCACATGTTTCTATGACTTGAAATCTCAAAACTATTTTTATATGGTTTCATTAGACTGCTGTGTGTAGAATCAATTTACAGCAGGAAGCAAACAGCAGAGAGTTTAAATTATTCTTTAAGAATGATTCCTGTTACATGTAGTTTGTGGAGGTAGCTATTAATGATAAAAAGAAATGGAGAGCAATAGCAGAATAAGTGTCCAAAGATAAAGATTTTTTAAAATAGATTTTCTAAGGTTGAGTTTTACAAACCTTTCTTCTTGTTTTGAAATTCATATGTGGGTGTGAAAATATATTAAAAGTTTTTCCACTTTGTATTGTGTACATACACAAAATAGATTCTGTATAATTGTATTTGTATGTGCTTATAAATTATATATGTACTTGGGAGAAAATATGTTATAAATGACAATATAAAAGTAGAGTTAACTTGAGGTCAAATAAAAATAAAATCAACATATTGGCCAACTGTAATGTGAGAAGTAGAAATTGAATGATTATTTTAAAATGAAACATCCAATGTTAAGGCAATTTACTGAGAGTTCCAGAATAAATCAAAACTAGTGAAAATGTGAGTTCTAAATATTAAAGAACTGTGGACCATGTTTTGCTGTAACTCTCCATCTCATTTTAAATGATGATTCTTAATTCTTGAGGGATATGACAAACCTAATTTGGGATAGCCATGCCCTAATTTGGGATGATTGTATATTAAGTTAAACCACAGCTAAGAAATGCACAAGAAAATATCAGAAAATTGCCTTCAAAGAATAGGTCAGATAAGTTTTTATTTTCTGCTGCATGAAACAGTATCTTTCATATAATAAAATGGAAGGAAATAAGACAAATAGTATATTTTTTATAAATGTTATTGAAAAACTACCTCAGTAGAAAGACTCCACATTCAAAGATTTATTACAATATTATACTGATCTTTAGAAAAATCTACACCTTAACTTATACTTTACTGATACTTTAATTCAGTTCAAACAACATTGTTGATATTTTCTCATGAACAACGGTTTCATTATACCTGCTTTCATAATCAATTCATCATTAAGTATTGTTTATGTTTGAAAGAATTATTTGCTAGATTAAACTCATCCACATAAGTTGAAATACAGTAATTTTTAAGGGAACACAGGATAACTATTAAATTTCAATACTTTTAAAAATTTGTTAAAACTAAAATCTATTTAACTTTGCAATAACTGTAACACTGTCTTTATTGTGGGAACAATATTTATAATCTTCATCAATTTTTAAAAATTTCTTTGGGTTTTAAAGTAGGTCTCCATCTATACAATAAAATTAAGCTTTTAAGTGTCAGCTTTCCAAATAAACTAAAATGATTTTATAATTCAGCTTACTCTGCAACTGACAAACAGAATCTGTGTAGGCATTAAGGTCAATATGAATCTTTTAGTTTCCTTGTCACTTAATGTTCTGTTTGTTTTTGTTTTTACAACATTGCATTTCCTCTGCTAAAATTAATAGCATTCATGTGTGGTTGAATATCTGTACTCTGTTGGGCTAATTAATTTTGAACTTTAAGGTATGAAAGTAAATGAGCACCTTTTTTTGTTTTGTAAGTAATTCCATTTTCATAAAAGAAATCACTTGATCTTTAATAGTAGAATGTTAGATTGTTGTTTTTAATCAATGCTGAAGGATTTCATTGCCAAACTAGAAGTCAATTATCTAAAAATAATTCTCAGATATTTTTAAAAAAGGGAAATCTTTAAGTAATTTACATTTATGTATATATTGACACCCTAGGTTGTATCGTATAAGTATTATTGGTTTACAAGAACAAAAGGTATCTTTTTTGCAAAGAGAAAAGTAAATAAATTAATTATGTATAAATTACACATAGCGTGGGCTAGAATATATGATAATATTTGAAATATGTGATGGATTTTAGTGGTTCCAAGGATACTAATCATAATCATATTCTCTACCTAAAGTGCTTATTTGCACATATTTCTTATTTTATGTTAAATTAATGGCTTGAGGGGACTTTTAAAAGTGATTATTTGATGTATTTTATGTTATCAAATAAGCACTGTTTCAATTAAACTGCCTTTAGATTGATCTTATATGCTTCAATAATTATATTGTAGTTTTTACAATTTATACTAGAAAGTCTCTTAACATAGATAATCATTATTATGATCAGCAATATAGATAAGATTATAAGGAGCTAATGGCCTAACATTTTAAAGTTTTTGTTGAAAATATATAGTTAACATTTCTCAATGACAAGATGCTGACTTTTCAAAAATTTATTTTAATGCTGACAAAGTTTAGTATAAAATTTACTGATTTTATCTTAAATAATTTAAGTGAATCTTTTGTTACCTTCAGAAAAGCCAGAGTATGACTTTCTAAATTACTGTAGAAGATTTAAAGTTCCTTTCATTTTGTTTTGTTTTAATGTAGGCATATTTAGAAGAATTATCTCAGAAAAACAATCTATTCAGGTTTATTTTGGCATCTCAAAAGTTAGATATTTAAAATTAAGGAAAAGGGTCGAGGAAGGTAAAAGTTAATTTGAATGCTTTAATTTTTAGTTTTTTACAATATTTTCGACCAAGAAAAGTTATATAATACAAAGTTAAGTGGAAGTAAAAGTTAAAATACTGTATCATTTTATTCAAAGGAAACACAAATACACTACCTCACTATTGTGTGCAAGTTTCAGTCCTTAAGGATACCCTGTCAGGAGCTCATTTATAAGATAGCAATGTATTAAGTTAATTTTAAGTGATAGAGATAACATTATTTTAGTGATAGAAATAAGGAAATCTACTATATTGTAGACATGATTAATTAACTCACTCTTGTCTTGGCAAAACAGACATTTTTGCACCTGTAAGTCACTAATACTTGTACAATATACTATAGGATGTAGATGTATACATAAATGCAAAGTACTTAAAGTTTTTCAAAGATCAACTTTCTGTAAGTTAAAAAATAGTGTTTGACTAAGATTATTTCCTGTTTTCCTCTGTTTTTGTATTGTTTTGTTTACTTGTTTTGTTTTAATATAGCTTTCTTAGTGACTTTTTTTTTTTTTGGTACACCACCAGGGTTGCATTGTGAGTAAAATTGATGGGATGTTGGAAGTAGGTGGATACTAACATGATAGTAGAATATACTTCTGATTGTTTCAGAAAACTTAAGATCTCATCTTGATAAACAAGTAATTTTTTAAACTTAGTAACATTACAATGAAAGCTAAATTTTGTGTTTCATAATTCATGTAATGTAGTCCATACTCAAATGTTCTTTCTTTTTCTTTTTTTATCGTCAACAAAATTGCATATACTATTTTAACCCTAGGAAAGGGGTGTACTAAGGAAAGGATTGGTATATACTCCCTGTGGGGTATTAAATATTCTGATTGATTCAGTGAGTGTCATGAAATCTGTGTTAAGTCATGCTGTTGAGAGGTTCCAGTTCTTTGGGGGGTTTTTTTTGGTAAATTTTTATCTTAAATATGTATGGTAGAATCCAAGGTTAGGTATACAAATGTCATTATGCAGATACCCTTGTTGATGAGGTGTTCCCCTCTCCCCTGTAGTCAATCCTGCCCTCACCCTCTCCTGACCATTTCCCACTACTGCCAATCCCTTTCTTATAGTATTATGGTAGTTGTTCAAGGTCCACTTATGAGTGAGAACATGTGATACTTGGTTCTTTATCTCTGTAATAAATCACTCAGTATCATAGCCTCTAACTTCATCCAAATTGCTGCAAGGTTCATAATTTTGTCCTTCTTTATGTCTGTGTGATATTCTCATTTTTGAAGTAAGACTTTCTATTATCCCATTCCCTATATTCAGGTATCACATTATGATTATTGAGGGAACCTGTTATAAGTGTATGAATGTGAGAAGCAGAAGTAGGACCTCATCGTTTCCAAAATTGTAGAGACTTTGTTCTCAACTGCAAATTTTTGCCATATTACAAATACACTAATAGTATCAGGGAAGATGTGCATACTAAAATCTTCAGATCTTTCATTTGATCTGTAACATTATCAATTGACTACACAGTATATTGTGACCCATTGTCACTACTCCATACAGTCTTTCATTAATCCATAAATAAATATTTAATGCGTAGTCAATAAATATTTATTAAGCACTTTATCTTTGCCTGTCATAGTATCCTACAAATAAAAGATTGAACAAAGAAGAAACAGTACCTGCCTTCAATAGAGCTCACAACATAGGCAGGAGACAAAAGTTCAATCACACCAAAAATTAACATGTAACTGAAAACTGGAAAATAAAATATATTAAACGCTAAGAAATGGTGAAGGGAGAGTATTTGACCGAGTTTAGGAACAAAGGAAAGTTCTTTTCAATTAAATCTAAACAATGTTTATAAAGAATGAATAGATGAACAAGGTACCAAGTGGAATAACATTTACATAGAAAATGCCATATGGTAGAGAGAAGACAGAGCATAGAAGACAATGGCATTTTCTATGTAAATGTTATTCCACTTAGTACCTAGGTTCGAGACCCGCCTGGGCAGCGAGACCTCATCGCTACAATAAATAATAATAATAATAATAAAATCAGCCAGGCATGGTAGCGCATGCCTGTAATTCCGGCTACTTGGAAGGCTGAGGCGGAAGGATCGCCGGAGCCCAGCAGGTCGAGGCTGCGGTGGCCGGGAGCGGCCACTGCACTCCAGACTGGGCGACAGAGTGAGACTCCAACTCAAAAAAAAAAAAAAAAGAAAGAAAGCAGAGCATAGTGTGCTTGCAGAAATGAAAGTCGGCCTGTGTGGATGAAACTCAAAAAATAAAGAGTGTTACTAGCGAGCAGGCTGGACACAGTAGCTGAGTGCATATCATCCTGGGCTATTCAAATGGCATGGAGTTTGGTCCCATCTACTAATTTGCAATTTCCATTGAAGGAATGACACTAAACTTTCTTCTGATTGGTTGTTCAGAAGCACCCTGATTGGTTGTTCAGGTACGCACCCCAACACCCCGATTGGTTGTTCAGGTATGCTTCCTGGCGTTACTCCATTCACTCGGTAACTGCCTATTGAGTGATTACTTGGGATCCAGTACTTTTTCAGCTAACCTAAGTCACCCCAGAAAGGCAGATCCTATAGGCCAGAGGAAGTACAGTTGCTTATTCTCCTAAAGTATCGAGTGTCCCACAGTGTAATGCATCCAAAGGGTAATGATTCATAAAATATCAATTCTAATTGAGAAATATAGCAAAGTGAAGATTTATTCTATCTCAATTTCAAGTATTTGAAGGGACTGAGAGTCAGATCATTTATAGTGCTTCTCTATGGTGACATTATTTTAATGGTGTCATTTAAATCCATTTTCAGTGTAATGCAGTAATTCCTAAATGATAAATTACACTATTTAATATTTCAATTGAGACATTGGTTAGATATAGAGATCCAGTTGTTGTAATGAAGAGTTTAAAGATTTGCTTCCATCTGAAATTGAACTCTTGCACTAAATTAATAATTTGTAAACTGACCGTTTCTTTCGATTTGTAAGAAATATTACGTATTGATTGTAAAACAGATGTTGTATGTTGTTTTTTAGATTCACTTGACTTTCAATGTTGAATGACCCTACGAAGAATGCATGGCTTGAAAAGAAAAGATGAAAAATGATGAGTTCACTTACATAGCAGTACTCTTAGTCCCAAACCAATAAATCTTTTGCCCTTTTCCTCATTTATCACATATTTGTGAGAGAGACTTGCCTTAGGGGAGAAAATGTTAAATAGAAAAAGTTCATATTTGAAACATATACCACATCTTTTTCTTGCCCTTTTTCTATTTACAAACAAAACAAAATGGTAGTTGGAAGTGAATCATTTTGAGCAAATAGAATATGAGTATATATTAAAAGTTTTGACCTTTTATTTATATTGTTGTCTAAGTGAGTACATTGTGAGCCAAATGCAGGATGGACTAAGAACTGTCTTGTCCAACTATAATTTTTTAAGGGACTTCAAATTGACATTAGCTAGAAATTTATTTAAGAAATCAGAGTTGGAGAGATAATTTATATGTGTATCCAAATGTTAATGTGCTCTTGCACTCATGCAAAAAAAGATAAATAATCAAGCAGCAATATCAGACTTACTAGAGCAACATTTAATGTTAGAACTTGTAGAGATGAACAGCAGCAATGGCCATGCGGTTACCCTGGCCCCATCACTTTCGGGGACAGCTGAGAGATATATCCAAAGTGAGCTCACAGGAAGCTAAGTGAGACTGAGAGAAACAAAGAACAGCCCTTGGGATGTGAGACTTTAGGAAAGAACTAAAAAGTTTCTGGGAGCGTCGGGGGAGAGGAGCAGCATACAAAAGCAACACAGTGGTTCAGATGCTTGGATTCAGGCTATCCTCTATTTCTGACTCAGCATAAAGGCTGAGATTTAGGGGAAAAAAACCTCTTTCTCCTGATATTTTTGGGAGGTAAAGTACAAGAATTATAGCTGTAGTTGTACTATGTAGCAAACTCTCTGCCACATCATTGATCATAGATGAATGTCAAGCTCTGAGGTTGACCATAACTGTCTGCATTAAGCACTGGATTTGGAGGTGACCGGCTCCCTCTTTAAGACTCTCTTCATTAGGAGTTTGACTATGGACAGGTTAACCTTCACTTGTGTATATCAGGGGTAATTTTACACAATCTAAAGACACAAATGGACAGGTATTAAAGACTTATAAGTACCACTATGTTCATTACCCACTTTAGCCTTTATTTGTGGTTCTCTGTGGTATCTCAGTCACCATTCCTTAGAAAGCTATTCACTTCTATTTCCCCAGAATCATTTACACTTTGGAACATGTCCATACAGGTGTAGAGAAGATATAAACTGTGATAAAATGGAGTCATTTTTAAGTAATGGTGTTGACTAGTACCTTCTGATCATACAGTGAAATTAATGCAACTAATTTTTCATTCCTTTTTATAGTCAAACACTTTTTTTCCCCAAAAAAGTTTGCTAATATTGTTTGGTCAGTTTCACTTTTTTTTCTATTATAAGTAAGGAAAAATAATTGTGTGAATTAACACACTCACACTAATAGATATAAAATTATGTTAACTAATATGCACACACAAATACTTTCATAAGGAAAATTAAGCCATGCTATATTGCTTTAGTTGCAGGTAAAATTTTTGTAAAGTCTTTAAACATGCAGGATTTATTTTCTCTTGTATTCAACCGCTATCTGAACATTTTACCACAGCAAAAATATAAATGCTACTCTTTCTGACCCACTTTTTTCGCCTCAGGATATCTTTGTCACGTTCATAATTGGTTAGCTATATTCACATTGTCAACAGAACTCTGTGCTTTTCAACATTTAACACCTGTAAAGGACTGTGACTTTACTGCAAGCAATAGACATAATTGGTTGCAAAAGAACTTTAGCTCAGTAACAGGTATGTTGGACTTCACACAGATGTCTTTCAGTTCAAAGAAATACAAATCTCTAATTTACAGTTTTATTTCTTTCACAGTTGCTGGCTTGTTTTGTTTACTTTTGGATTTCTGGTAATCTTTGGTGACCTTTGGACATGTTTCTTCAGCAGTCCCTAGTGTTCGCTCTAATTGTATCTTCATGTTTAAGAGCAATTTCGGTGTATTTTTTATTCTTAATCAGTAAATGTGCTATGTGTTTATTCAATCTTTGGTCTTTCTTTCAAAATAATATATTTCTTATGTTTCTTGCTTAAGTTTGCAGGTTTTCTATTATATATATTAAAAAACACCTGTTTATGAGTTTTTAGATGGAGTTGCCAAATTTAATGCTCCCAAAATAAAAATTAAAAATTAAAAGGCATGATAATGAAACCTTGGTAAGGTATGAGAGTGTGAGGCAGGGAGCCCTTCCCCTAATTATTACAAGATAAGAGCCTTCCCAGAATAATGAAAGAGGTTTTCTAGCACCATGAGATAAGAACTTTCTTAGATGATACATATTAGAGAGAAATGTGGCACCAAACTGTAGTGCACAAGTGTAATCCTGCTGTAAACTTGAACTATGAAATACCCAATTAGCCAGTATGTTACTAATAAGTAAACCTTATCAGGGGACAAGGAAGCTATAAATGTAAAAAAGACAACGCCCCCCTACACTAGGGGTTCAGGTTTGGATGTGAATCTGCTGAGCTGGTGCTGGCACAAATAAATGCCGTTTCCTGACAAAGTAGCCTCGGTGTCCTATCTCTCTGTAGAGATTCCCGCTACAAGTGTAGGTCAAGTTTTGGGCTGAGGGCGTCTAGTAGAGGATCTAGGCTCTAGTGTGGGGTTTAGTACTTGTGTACAATGTAGCCCTTAGAGAAGAGTGAGAGGTAAGCGCATACAGAAAAGTCATAGTTGGTTAGCCTAGGAAAGAAGATGGGATTTATTTTCCTTAGTAGGAGATGACATGTGGTGGTGTAACACCTGTCAACCTTAAGTAATGAGATTCAGAAAATATGATTAAGTGTAGAGTTTATTCCAGCTTAAAGCTTGAGGATGGCCACCTGGGAGCATAGATTCAAGTTGACCTGAATGTACACTCTATTAACAACAGTTACAAGTAGGTTTTTAAAGAAAGAAGAGGCAATTCCTACAATGTTTACTAGTAATTTACAATAAAATTATATATGCTATTGATTGATTATACATTGTTCTCTCTATCGCAGATTCCAGAAATGTGAAGAAAATAGGTGAGGCAGTTAATCAGGAACAAAATATCTTTAAACAATTGAGCATACATGACCAAAAGTCCTTTACTCATATTCATAGTTCTCTGAGCCTGGTAAATTTTGAATACTTCAAATATCTAAGACTGTACTGAGCAATTTTTATTTTCTCACATAGCACTGGCTTGCTGTGTGTTATATTAGTAAATACAGATTGGCAGGTGAAAAGCTTATATTCCAAAATTGTATAAAAACTTTCATTCCAAAGTCAACGATTTCACTGTGTTGTTTTCTACTAAATTATTTTGAGTTCCAACATAGCAGATCTGAAAATAAACTTTTGATTTATAAATTACCAAAGTGACAGTGTACATGTTAAGGCTATTCGTATTCAACCACAATCTTCATCACTGCCATCCTCTTTCCACGCATCTCTTTATTTTTCTCACCTCTCTTCTATAGTTTTACCTTCTAGTGCTTTCTTTCTTCTTGTAGGAGGACTCAGTCTAAGAAAGAATGTTCCCTGAAGAATGAAATTTTGCTTCACTCAACTCAGGAGGACAACTTGGAAAGTTGGGGAGGTGTGTGTGTGTGTGTGTGTGTGTGTGTGTGTGTGTGTGTGTGCCATTTAATGACCCCCAAGGAGCCAGACATCCCTTAGCTGATGTGTTCAAATGTGTGTGTGTCCAGCAGAGTATAAAAATATTTGTGAAAATGACAATAAGAATTTTCATGATTGGTCAAATTTTTATTTCTTGAAGGTGATATGACCCCCTTTTTAAAAGAATTCATGAAAAACCTTAGTGAGCTGCAAAGGCATATTACTATCTAGAAACAGAGTGGTATCTTCTAATGCACATGAATATTTGGCAAAATGTTCATTTGCTATTTTTATAAAGAAAATATACCCTCTGCATCTGTTGGTGGATTTTCATTACTCATATACTTGTATCTGTAAAATCATGCACTTCCAGACTCTCCAAATATTCACTCACTTTCCACTTCCAGTTTTTTATATTGTGTTTTTCTTAAATCATTTAATTATTTATAAAATCTCCAATATTCTTTATTTTTAACAAACTTTTCTCACATGTCTTCCCCTAATATAAACTGGCTTTGCCTGTATTAGCTATGTATTACTGGGAGTGACACCAAAGATAGTGATTTAAAGAAAAAAAAAACATTTAATCTCATTCAGTTCTATAGTCAGGAATTTGGGATTGCTTAGCTAGGTGGGTCATGGTTTCTCATGTGGTTTTAATCAGGATGTCAGCTGGAGCTGCAATCATCTGAAGGCACGACACTGGCTCACTCACATGGCTGTTGGCAATAGAGCTCAGTCCCTTGTCACTCAGATCTGTCGCTAGCCTCCCAGCATGGCAGGGAACTTCTAGAAAATGCAGTGCAATAGAATAGATTATAGAGGACATTTCATAATGCAATTTTAATAATGACTGAGGCCGGGCTCATGACTCAGCCTGTAATCCCAGTACTTTGGGAGGCCGAGGTGAGTGGATTGCCTGAACCTGCGGGTTCGAGACCCGCCTGGGCAGCTTGGTGAGACTTCATCTCTACAATAAATCAAAAATCAGCCGGGCGTGGTAGCGCACGCCTGTAG
>NW_007259955.1:197545-215667 GCF_000164805.1 Carlito syrichta | reverse complement strand
ATACCTGTAGTTCCAGGCTACTTGGAAGGCTGAGGCAGAAGGATCGCCGGAGCCCAGCAGGTTGAGGCTGTGGTGGCCGGGAGCGGCCACTGCACTCCAGTCTGGGTGACAGAGTGAGACTCCAACTCAAAAAAATAAAATAAAATAAAATAAAATAATAATAATGACTGAGTCTCTAAAGTCACACATACCATAGTTCTACTTTGTCCTATTTACGTGGGTTGCGAGGTCCAGCACACTATCCAAGAGAGGGAGCTTAGGCTCCACCTTTTGAAGGGAGAAGTATCAAATAGATGTGAGGACATGTTTTAAAAATACCACACTGCCCCTAGTCGTCATCCATGTTTGATACTCATATTTACATATAAAAAATCATAAACTAGGACAGAAAGTGAAAGGAACAGAGGTGATACAAGAGAAGACAATATTAGTATTCCATACTAACTTTCATTCAATTCCATGGCACCCTTCTTTGAGGTTCATGAGATTATAGTCTATTAACATTTTAATATATTGCATTCATATTTTCTAGAAACATCCACTCCCCTCACTGAAGATTTTAGGTAGTTGACAACCACAGGCTTATTTCAACATCTGCAATAATCTTAGGAGTGTTTCACGTTTCTGGAAACTCCTTAAAAGAAAGGGGGCTATAATCCCATGCTTTGGGAGGCTGAGGTGAGTGGATTGCCTGAGCCCGTGGGTTCGAGACCTGCCTGGGCAACTTGGTGAGACCTCATCTCTACAATAAATCAAAAATTAGCCGGGCGTGGTAGCGCACGCCTGTAGTTCCAGCTACTTGTTAGGCTGAGACAGAAGGATCTCCAGAGCCCAGCAGGTCGAGGCTGCAGTGGCCAGGAGTGGCCACTGCACTCCAGTCTGGGTGACAGAGTGAGACTCCGACTCACAAAAACAAAAAACAAACAAAAAAAAAGAAAAAAAGAAAGGGACCTTCTTAATTTCAGTGATTTCTATTCCATTTTATTCACACAGTGAATTTTGTCATATAAATAATTCCACCTCAGAAATGATGAAGTGTAGTATTCCAGAACATAATGTCTTACCTACTTCAGCTCTCATGTTTCCTCACTGTTTTCATACCTGATCTTTAGCCTGACTCTTACATCCTCTACACAATGCTGCCAAAAAACTCAGAGTAGAAGCATTTAGAAAACAAGTTATTTTTAAATAGAAAGTTTCTTTTGTTAGATTCTGTCCCAATTTATAGACAAAATGGACTCTCTGTGGGTAAAATGGGAAACTCAAGGTAAAGCATAACCAGTATGCCATAGCAGGATGAAGGGGAAGTCACACACTCTATGTTCTTGGACAATATTGCAAAAAAATGTCTCCACTTCCCTTTCAGCAATCAAACTTAACTGAAATAGTCTACAGCTAGAAATTCCTCTTTTGACCACCAACTGACCACCTAGAATCAGCCAACAAAGAGAGACTTGTGGTTTTTGGCTTAAAGATCATCCAATCGAGGCTCTCTCTTCCTCACTTCCTTGATCTCACTCCCCTGCCTTGTGGTTTTTTGCTGCTGTAATTTCTAACTCTCCAACCCTTCTGCGGAGAACACTTTTACTTTATCCTGAAGGCTGCGTCTCCCAAGTCAATGGATTGCTTTTAGAAAATTAAGAACTGGTGTGGGTTTGTTTTGTTCTTAATTTTTTTCTTTTTCTTTTTTTTTTTTTTTTTTTTGCTTTTGCAGATATCATAGTCTTTTCTTAAAAATTTGAAAGAATGTAAAGAAATAAAACTGAAGAAGGTCTGTGTTGGGTGTGTGGCTCATGCCTATAATCCCAGCACTTTTGGAGGCTGAGGCAGGAGGATTGCTTGAGTCCAAGAGTTTTAGACCAGCTTTCTTTTTTCTTAAAACAAAACAAAAAAAAAATTAGCTCTGTGTGATGGCACAAACCTGTAGTCCCAGTTACTCAGGAAGCTGAGATGAAAGGATTGCCTGAGCCCAGGAGGCATGCCATTGCACTCCAGCCTGGGTGTAAGAGTGTGAACCCAACTAAAAAAAAAAAAAATGCCGGGCTCAGCGGCTCAGTCTGTAATCCCACGCCTTTGGGAGGCTGAGGTGAGTGGATTGCCTGAGCCTGCAGGTTCGAGACCCGCCTGGGCGGCGAGGCCTCATCTCTACAATAAATCAAAAATCAGCCGGGCGTGGTAGTGCATGCCTGTAATTTCGGCTACTTGGAAGGCTGAGGCGGAAGGATGCCGGAGCCCAGCAGGTCGAGGCTGCGGTGGCCGGGCGGCCACTGCACTCCAGTCTGGGAGAAAGAATGAGACAACAACAAGAATAACAACAACAACAACAACAAAAAGTTCACCAAATTAAAAAAAAAAAATTAAAGGAAAAGAAATTTGAAAAAGTATACTAATGTTATTAAATTTACAATCACATATTCATGGTAAAAAATATTAGCACTTTATTCACAAAGATCATGCCATAACTTCAAACATTAGCACAGCAAAAAAAGAAATCAGGGAAAAATTGCTTTTGTTATTAAGTTCAAGTTTATAGATTTGGGTGCAGAATGCCCTCCTCAGCCTGTCACCTAACTACGTAAGTTGTGCTTAATGATTTTGTTAGTTGGGAAAGCTATCAGGTATTACTTCTTCAATGCTAAAATCACTTTACTTCAGGTCCCTTTGGCCTGTATCATGTTTCATCGCATTAATTGCTAATTCATGAGGACTCTAGGTCTTTTTGAATATTTGTCATTCTAGAGTCAGTCACCAGCATCATCTTCTTCTAAATAACAGGAAACAAATACATGTTAATGCTATAGTAATTTATTTATTTTGGCCCTATTTTTAAACACTTAACAGCACTGAACATGGTTACATGACTGTGCAGGTTATTTCCCCATCCTCCGCTGGAGTCACGTGCCAGTTTATCTTCTTCCCTCCATCTTTCTATCAATTACAATTTATTTTGTAAATCATCCTTCACAATTTCTCTACTATATCCTTGTTCTCCCTTTCTTGGAACAAACATCGCTTCTTACACGTGATGACCAAGGAAAAATGTTGCATGGTTCTCCTTCTAAGGAAGAAATAGTAAATTTCTGCAAGTCATACAGTGAGCTGAAAACCTTCTGAGGCAGTATATCCAAGATTTCCCTCAGCTTTTGAGCCAAGAGTACACTCTTCCTGGGTATCCTTACATCATTGAACAAGTATGGTGGATATGCCACATCCTGGTCATGATTGCCCACATATGGAATATTCTAACTTGGTTCTAGAGCTTCTGATGTTGTATTGACTGAGACAACAAAGACGTGTGATGTATTCCCAGCCTCTCTGTCCCAATCCTGCTTCCCGCCTCACTTATCTTTTACAGACACTGTGCCTCAGGACTTCCACTCCTAATTTTCTCCTGATGTCTACTTTCTAATGACACATTACATTAATAAAAAAGTAAGACCACCAAACAAACATATTTTCCTTGTCTGTAAACCATCGTGCATATCTATCAGTTTTAATCTTCAGTTTTTCCATATCTGATGGTGAGTTGGTTATTTCTCCAGACAAAAAAGCTCTCCTTAATGGGCCTCAACCTCATTCTTATCTCTTCTCCTCATAATGCCTTCCTGTCATTTCCACATCAGCTTCTCATTTTCCACTTGCTTTAAAGCAATCCAGTTCATGTATAAGAATGAGCAACATCAATTTCTACTCTGGTACTATGGGGAACGTACTGAGTTGAATTGTGACCTTCAAAAAACATATGTTCATGTCCTAGCTCCTGGAACCTGTGAATGTGAACTTATTTGGAAAAATGGTCTTTGTAGATGTAATTAAGTTAAGGATCTCAGTAAGAGATTGATATATCATAGTAATTTATGATCCTGATGTCTCAAAATGGAGTCATGTCAAATAACATTAAGTCCACAGTAAAATTGTTCCCCCTTCCCTCAAAGTGATAAATATATATGTGATGGATTGAGGCAATACAATACCACCTGCTGCAGTCTGGTACCACGTAAGACCTAAAACAAACCAACAGAAAGTGAAAGGTGGCCGAGCTAATGAGAACAGACCCATCTGGAAGGATCATAAAAGTAACCCGGTTCCAGTCTTGTTCAGGATGTCTTTGAAGGTTCTGACTGACAATTCTGAGGTATTCCCCTCATTTTGGCAGTGGCTGCTGGAAGCTCTGCCTCAGAGAAGCAGTGCCCCCAACTAACTGGCCCCCAAAAGACTTCCAGACCTACTTGATTCCCCTGTTGGTGTGTTGGTCTCTGAGCTATAGCTGTGGTTCGTTACCCTCCTCTTATTACTGCCTGTGTGTTGAGTATTAATTGTGTGTATATGAAGGCCTTACAATAAACCGTGAATTTGAACACATATAATTGATGACTGAATCATCGTGAAACCTTATGACTTAGGTCTGAGTTAGCAAACCTGGGCTGCATGAACCTATTTAACATATCAATCAGCACAGCCAGTAATATAAATCATCTTCGACTTAGGTCATCCTAAATTCAATGACAAATATCCTTATGAAAGAAGAAGAGAAGATAGACACATATGGAAGAAAGCCAAGTGAAGTTGGAGTGAGGGATCAGAATTACGCTGCCACAAGTCAGGAGCCATACCAAGTTGGGAGAGGCAAGAAAGACTTCTCCCCTAAGACTTTCTGAGAGATTGTGGCCCTGTAAACAACTTGATTTCTGGTCTCCAGAATTTTGAAAAGATACATATGTTATTTTAACCCACTAATTTTGTAGTAATTTGTTACAGCAACTCTAGAAAACTAATATACAGTGGAAAGTGGGAGGGCGGCAGGTAAATATAAGGTGAACAAGAAGGGGTGGAGAGATTCTACATCATGGAATTGACTCTAAAGTTATTAAAAAGCAAATAGACTTTTTTAGTGTATGGATATTTCATCTAGCTTTTCCAGAAAAGGATTCCTAACCCAGTGGTGAGACAGGGTTTGTGCGTCTGTCGGAGAGCATTCTGGGAGCAGAACTCGTGAGTGCTGTGGAAGCGCCTGGAAGATTACAAGAGCCAGTGAAAATTTTGACATATGTCACACTTTTCTGTCCATTGCCTCGATTTTATCTGCCCCTATACCAGATATCCCAGAGTCAGGAGCATTCTAATTTGGTATTGCCAAAAATTAAACTTCTGTTCCCCAGGGGACTGGGAGTAGAAGAGATGTAGCCATTGATTCAATCTTTATTTCAGCCCCTAACTTTTCAGCTGACTTCCACAGTCTCTCCAAAATCCCAAACACTTCAAAGACTCGGGTGCCTTGAACTAGTTTTGTTACTATCATTATCCCCCATTTCCCTTAGATGCCAGCTTTCTCTGCTCTGCTAAAAAGTCCATATCGTCCCCTTCTTTTAAAATATTCAGTGAGATTGTTTCTTCAAGATGTTTTTGTCTCCATATTTTGTTCTTGTGCCTTGCTGTTTTAGTTGGTGTTTTGATTACAACAAAGATAAACAAAGTTGTTCAGTCTGACAGTTATATAATAATTCTCCTTTTTATATTTTATCTTATTGGCTGACATTACTGTCCATCAATTTACCAGAGCTACAAAGCTGAAAGAAAATTCAAATGTTTCTTCCCCCTCATCTGGCAGACTGCTTAATCACAAAGACAGAAATACTTTGCCTCAATTTTTAAATATATGCTCTGTACACTAATCTCTAGCCCTGATAATACTGTTTTAAAGACTTCTTCGCATCTCTCAATTAACTACTGGGACCTAGTCTTCCTTTTTTTAATATGCATCCTCAAATCCACATCCACAGATCTGCAGAGTCATCTACCTTAAATGTATTGCTGGTTGTGTCCTTTCTCTTTTTAAATGCCTAGGGCTGCTCTCATGGCTCTGAATCAATGTACAACTTCTTAGCATGGAATACAGGGCTTTCATGGTGGACTCTTGACATTATCTCATCCATAAACTTTCACTGCTCCCAGACTTATACTATATGTTCCAGAATCACCTACAATCTCTATAACTTTGCCATTTCCTCAGATTAAAATGACGCTCTTATTTCATCTTTGCTTTTCAATCTCCTTCTGATCTTCCAAAATAAATCAGGCCATTTGTCTTCTACACCATGAAGCCTTCGTTGTTTATCGCCTCCCCCATGCATTCCATTTAGCTTGGACAGACTGTTTTAGTCCCTGACTGTTTTCTTTGCTCCTGGAAACTACCTCTATTATTACCTTTATCACATACATCTTAACTATTTTTAAATACTCTCTTTTCTTTCTTTGAGATGTGGGTGCTGAAAAGTAGGCATTATTTTTTATTTATAAGTTTAATACTTGCTTTTATTGTGGTGATAGGCATACAATTGCACTTAATGAAAAAAATTAACAGATTTTATCTGAATAAGAAGGGCAGAAAGAGAGGAGGAGATACACACTGACTCCAGGTAGGCAGATGTACAATAGTCCAAGTGATTTCTGTCTTTTTTCTGTCCTACCTTCTCCTACTGAATTCCCCAACTAAAATCAGATTATATGACTTTCCCCATACAGGAAAGTCATATTAACATGATCCATCAGAAATAATGACATTCAGAACTTATTCCTTTTATGTGCTGCACAGGTCAATTTTCTTACCTCGATTGAAGTATTCATCACTGTAAGCAGTGAAGTAAGATACTTCTTAGGACTTAAGAATAGAATTATGGTAATATCAACTTGCAGCAGTTGACCTAGCCTTGAATAAAATATAATATTTCTAAGCCATAACACACAAATGGGTGATTAAGCAGTACTTTTCCAATAAAGAGGTCAGGATCTTGCTTCAGAAAGACTACCTATATTGGCAAGCTTAAGTATGCTGCAAAATTAATGTCTAAAATGAGAAATATTTCAATCAGGGACAAATAAATATTTGGTGGAGAAAAAACAGAATTCTAATATCCGTTTAGCACTGATTTTCTGGGGTGATGACTGGACTGTGAATTATAGTCTTTCTGTCAAATGTGAGGGGAAAACACAAGCACACAGAGAGGCACACACTCTCAGATATGTTGATGAGATCACTGATGAAATTTGGTTCTGTTTGAATAGTACATTTTCTCCTTAGACTGAGAAGACAGACTTGATCTTTTCATCTAAATACCAAACATGTATTAGCTGCTCAATAACTTTATTGAGTATGTACATGTACAATACTTTAAACACAAATATATATTGGTAGATTAATTGTAAAACTCAGTTACATAGCTGGGATTACATCAGTTCAATTCTCAGGTTGTGATTTTATAAGACTCATGAGAAGCTATATTGATAGTGAGTTTACTTGACATTTCCTTTTCCGTTTTTCTTCTTTTTCACTTTGACTGTTATTGTTCAGTCCAAGGCAACCCTTAAGTAGAAGCAGAGCCTGGAATAACAATGTTACTAGTCTTTTCTATGTTCAAGATGAAATGTGCTGAACCAGTTACTAATATTTCAAACACTAAGAAATAAGACTTCTGGAGCTTTGGGGCACCTTGTTATTCCTACCTCTTTTGTTTTGTTTGGTATTTGGTGTGCAATAACTCTTGACATGTTATATGTCATTATTTTAAAACAGTGCATCAAACATGTCACATCCTAGGAGATCATGGTTTAACATGGAAGAGAGCAATATTTTTTAGGAAATGAAATGAAAATCAGATCAAACAGATGCTAGAGAATTGAAGATGTCCACACAATTACCTGTGTCACAAAAATGAGCTATGTATATATTTTCCTGATTGTTTTTCCCTTCATTGTATACAGGTCAGTTTTATGTCTCATTTTCTCTTTTGGGGTCATCATTCTCATGAGCATGTTATGCGCCAAATGTGATTATGTCTGGGAGATACAGTAAAATATTATAGCATTCTGAATATATTCCCTGCACAGCCTTAAGAATTCAGTCCTTTAGTACTATGGCCTACTGTACTAGCAATGTTGCAAATAAAGAAGAAATAAAATGTCCAAGATCAAAAATGGAAATTATTAAACCTGTTTCTTCCAAAAAATAAGTGTACAAAGATGATAAGAATATTTTCTTTGGGTTAGAGAGACAAATGTTACACTGTATTCCTTATAGTTTATTCTAGCAAAAGAATAAAAATAGGCTTACAGACACTGACAATTTGAACTTTATAGACCTATATCACTGTAAAGGATTTATAAACACTAGTGTTTGCGAATTATGAATCAACATTGAAAAGCAACTATTCTACCTCTTTGTACTCAAATGCCCCCTCTGAGGGGACATCAAAAATCTAGCAAACCACTCTTGTGTCCCCTCTCAGGGGACATAAAAAAATTGCTGGTGATTATACAGGACAAATTGATACAAGAGCACATTTTTCAAAAAAATGAATGTTTCCTTGAAGTTTCCCATTCAAATTGAACAAAAAAGGAAATAAGGAGATGGAATGTATACTGAGATATGATAGATCAGTTGAGAAGTTATTTTCAGGAATCACGAGTGTGTTCTTCCACATCTTCTTGAACAATAGACTGGAACAATGAATTACATATTGCTAATGTAGAAGGAATAAATAAGACTGCATTGCCTGCTTGACTTAACTAGGATAGCATTTGAACTAAGTAATTTATTGGAATATTTGGCTTATAGAATTTTAGATACTGAGAAAAATCATTTATGACAAAAAAATCAAAATTTTGTCTTATATTTTTCTAGCCTGTGGTAACGTGTGAAACAGTCACTGACATGCATTGCAGGTTCATTGATACATGTTGTTCAATAGTAATTTGTTTGATGTCTCCCACCTGGTGTTTTTCTTTTTCCCAAGCATCCTTATCATCATCATTTTTCTTGAACAGTCTTCAAATTCATATTTCTCTGTCCTTCTCCACAAAATTACTTCTTGTTTTCTATTTTTTTAAAAACTTTGACCTGTAAGGGATAGGATTATTCATTTTTTAAAATGTATATGAAAAGATACAGATACTGGATAATTCAGGAAAGACAAATAAGTAGGTCTTAAAAGGGAAGAGGGCATTGAAGATCTGCAAGCCCAGTACTCTTCTTTGTTTCTCTGCTTCTTTCTTGCTTTCACCATCTCCAATCCCCATGTCACACATGGTGTCTCCCTCCCTTGGTCTCTGTTTTTCTCCTCTATCTTTCTCTGATCTCTGACTTTCCCTACACATACCTTAAGCATCTGTCACTGAGCTCTCTGCCTTGCTTAGAGTCTGGAATTGCTTCTTCCACAAAGTGCATGGTTTTTTCCCCAGCTTTAGCGCCATCATCAGATGACTTAAGCCACAGATCAAAGGTCACTGATCAGGATATTGAATGGTGATCATTGAGTAGAGTTTATATCTCTTTATAAATTATCTAATAGGTAGGCACAGGAGCACAGAGAACAAAATAGTGAAATCTTTTAAGTGGCAATGAGATCTAGCAGACATAGAAATGTTTCACTGTTCTATTTTCTCCATATATTAATTTCCAGTCACAACTTATTCTTATATGTCTATTCAATCAACACAGAGACTATTGACTTTATTGTATGCGAGCCAATCATCAGTTTTCCTATCCTCACATTTATTTGAGATGGTTAAATTGAGTTAAATTTGGTATCAAATTATGTTTATGTCCTTGATAATATTTTCAAAATAAATTATTCAAACCCATAGAATATGCTTGCTCAATGTGGAATGAAAAGAATTGGCATCATTTTACTTTCTTCATCTTCAAAACAATCTCTGATTTTTTTCATACTGCTGCCAGTGATTTGGTGTTTATTAAACATTTGTCTTCTGCTTGATAAAATGTACTGTCCTATGGGAAGTTTCCATCAGACTGTTGTCCCTGCTCTCATCACCACCAATGGACATGCCTTTCTGACCAGTTACCTAATGATTTACCACCAAGAGTCCATAGAAATTTAGTGATTGGAAAGCTATGTGAAGAACACTGACAAATATGTAAGTACTACACTTATCTAGGAAGTAGAACTAAATCAGCCCCTAGCTACTTCCCAGGACATTATAACTTAAATATAACCTAAAGGAATTAAAGAATTAATGGAGTCAAAACTTTAAAACTGGCTAAAAATTTTCCCCTGCATGTTGGGAGCATTGAAAAATTTTAATATAATGCACAATTCCTGTTTCTTTATAGACAAACAGAAAAATGTTTTTATTAGTAAGCATAATTTGTAGTAAACAAATACGTTATCTGTGCTGATTGAAAACAGTGTTAATATCAGTGACTTAAATATACATAAGGTATTACAATTTTACTTTTCATTTTCCCCTATTATATTCTCATAGTTTTTAACAATCAGCAAAATATGAATATTACTTCTGATTGTATGAAATAGAATGATTTATTTTCACAGTAAGTCACAAGCTGTATATAACTGCTTTTTGCTGAGTCACTTCCTGCTTCTTTTTTTTTTTTTTTTTTTTTTACTTCCTGGAGTTTTATGATTTTAAAGCTTACAATAAATCTTTTTTTAATCAATATTTTTTATTATGATATTGTGGGGTACAGTAAAGGGTGAAGTATACAAATACATTTCATTCAGGCACCCTGCTGATAAGAACTTCCTGCTTCTTGTTCTCTTTTTGTGGGCTTTTACTTTGGTGGGCTTTTTCATTTAAACTTCAGTGGGAACCAATTAGAACAAAATCTTGTAAGCCAATTGGCAAATAGGACGTGCAAATGAAGTAAGTTTGTCATACCTATGTCAACCAATTAATAAATAGGAGATGCAAATGAACTAACTAGGTAACCCAATCAATGTACAAAATATAGGCAACATCCAGGAAAGTGATATGACCTCTGGAAGTACCCAACCTATGGGGAATTAGAGAAATGAATTGTGCATTAGGGCTCAAATACTCTGACTGAACTACTTCAGTGTGTCTGCTGATCTGAGGGACACCCGTTCTTGCAAGAGCATTATTAAAGAGCTGCTTCACTCTACTTGTCTCTGAGCCTCAATGTCATTTTTAAATGATCCAGTCTTGAGGTGGGGGTGCCCCCTAGTACTCCCATTTCTAGAAGTTGGGGGTTTGCCCAGGATATCTGCATTTGTGGGACTAGAACCCTACTGGGGGGGGGGGATGCATCCCACTAGATTTTAGGTAGTCTGCTCCAGTCGGGTGCCTCTGGCTCCACAGTTTTGCAGATAAACCCAAGACTTTTGCAGAAGATTCAGTGGAGGAGAAACAAAGAAAAAAGCAGGCACCATAACAGCAAACCAGCAACCTAGTGCATGAGCCAAGGTATGAAAATTGGACTGTAAGTACTGCCTTGGGGGTTGGGAAGATTCTTGGGGGTTGAGTTTGTGCAACTAAAATGTTTTAATCCTGAAATCTGCAAGAAACCTCCATTAAGGAAGTTGAGCCTTTCAGGAAGGGTCTGGAGTCTTAAGGTCGGCAAGAAATCTCCATTACCGGAGATTGGAAAACTCTGGAATTGTGGACTAACCTGATAAGCAAGAATGGGTAATAAATAATCTAGGCCTAGGAAGGGAGGTCAGAAGGACTCCCTTAAAATTCTCCCAGATAGTCCATTGGGAATGTTGGAAAATGGGGAAAATGATTCAAAAACTAAAAAGAAGGGAAAGAAGAGAAAGATTAAATTAAATTTTGCTGTTGTATATGGACAAGAAAACCTATACATCAGCCCTTGATCTTTTGGCAGAAGTTTGGTTCTGATAAAGATTGGCTTCGCCAAACTTTAGTAATGTATGTAAATAATAAGCCTTCTGTTTCATCTAAGGAAAGAGACTATGCCCTTTGTTGGCTACCATAGACCCTTTCTCATATTTCCCCTTAAAATGGGAAATGTGGAGAGAAAAAAGAAAGAAAAAATTTGATCCCCCAGAGAAAAGGAAAAAGCCTTGGGATCCACTTTTCTGTATTCTCCTGCCTTATAATTCTTAGAAAGACCAGGAGTGTGTGTCTGTGGTGGGGCGGGGGGGGGGGGGGGGGAAGAGGAAGAGAGTGGCCAGGAATGAGGATCTATCGGGAATTCAGGAGTCAAGACTCCCAAGCTCTTGACATATTTATCCTAACTTGAAAAGGGCATTGAAAGAATGCCAGAAAGATATTAAAAAGTTTCCTCCTGTGAATTCAGGCAAAAAGTCAAAACTATACCAATTCCCACTGAGACAAGGAGAAATTGGTTTTGTGAGTACTCCATTCGCCAGTACAGAAGAGATATTTTTTAAAAATGAAATCACTTCTTGAGGACCCACTAGGATTGGCTGACCAAGTTGATCAATTTCTTGGCCTAACTTATATACTTGGATAGAACTAATGTCAATTATGAATATCTTGTTTACAGGTGAAGAAAGAGGAATGAATCGATGGGCAACTATGTCCATCTGGGAATGGGATCATCCCCCAGTCCTAGGTGTACAGCCTGCTGAAAAAAAGTATTCAAGTACTAACCCTAGATGGGACAATAATAGCCCAGGAGATAGGGTAAGAAGGCAAGACTTGAGGGAACTAGTAATTAATGGGCATTTGGAAATCTGCCCCAATGTCACAGAATGTTTTGAAGGCATTTGAAATTCAGCAAGAAAGAAAGGAAACTCCCACAGCCTCTTTACAATGACTCAGGGACCAAAAGAGAAAATATTCTGGATTAGATTCAGTAGACTTTTTAGGAAAAGGATTGTTGAAAGAAAACTCTGTTGCTAGAAGCTGGCCTGACATTACCAAAAGGTTACAAAAGCTAGAGAGATGGAATGAAAGGTCTACTGAAGAGCTGTTGAGGGAAGCACAGAAAGTGTTTGTTAGATGCGATGAAGAAAAGCAGAAGCAGAAAACTCGAATTATAATAAGCACTGTCAAAAAGGCGGTTCAGAAACAGGAGTGGGAGGCCCCCATGGACAGTCTCCAAAGGCCGGAAAGGGCAAACTAAAGAATGAAGCAACTCTAAGGGGAATGGGAAAGGAAATTTTAACCCAAAGGGAGCCAAACATTTCCACTGTAAGAAACCAGGGCACTTTAAAAGAGGCTGCCCCGAACTGAGAAAGGAGGAAGAAATAACCTCCCTCTTGGCACTAGATAAGGAATAGGGGTCAGGGGTTTCCCTTTTCTAGACCTCACTGGGAACCCTTGATAAATCTGAAAGTTGGGCCTGATGAGGAAGACACCACCTTCTTTATGGATACTGGAGTGGTACACTCCTCCCTAATCTTTAAACCTCAAAAATGTCCATTTTTCACAGGAAAAACTTCAAATTTCTGAAGTAAAAAGGGAAAGGAATTTTAGTGCTCATATTTTAACCCATGTCTATAAAAACAGAGCCTGAAACATTAATTGGATTACTTTCATCTGTCCCAGAGGCTGAAATCAACCTTTTAGGTAGGAACTTAATTGCTATATGGATGGCCATAAAAGAGTAATCACAGATTTACCAACTTTGGAAACAAAAGACCAATTTTTAAAATATATATGTTTTGGCTATTTCCTCTACCTCATCCTCTCTTAAATTAAAGGATCTCCTTGCTCAAATCCCTCCTCTTGAGTTTATAGTTCACCAGTTTCAACCCCAGAGACTGGGTGGTGATCAAATCCTGAAAGAAAACTAAGCTCAAACCTACCTGGGAAGGACCCTATCAAGTGCTTTTAACAACTGAGACAGTCATACAAACTGCTGAGAAAGGGTGGACGCAGCATACTCGTGTCAAGAAATCACCAAAGGAAGTTATGGTACCAGAGAACACTCCCAGTAAATGGAAAGTCTCTTGATCTAAACTACTGAAACTAAAATTCAAGAAAACCTAATGTATCCCTCTGTACCTTTTCTCATAGCACTGTCAATTGCATTTATTATCATATGTTTATTGCTTTCATTATTATATGTATTCGCAAGGATCTTTTCAATCCTAAACAATTGTGGAACTTTTGTTTACCTTGAAGGTATTACTAATTCTAACCTCAGTAATAAACAAAAACAAAGGATGATTCATTATTAATATCACTAAAACGAACTCCCCAATAACTATTAAATTTAATGCCTGTTTTATCCTGTCATACAGAAGTCTTCACAACCAAAGAAAATTATCTATGGTTGACAAATACTTTTGTCCAGATACCACTGCTTAAGATGGTCTAAAATGTATGGAAACAAAATATGGGGGGGGGGCTTGTGTTATAAATGGCATGACTTCACTCACCCCAAATAACCCTTGTTGCTGCTGGTATGGTGTCTTTTGGACCACTCGATTTAAAGGCTGAACAGCTCCAATAGAAAAAGAGAAAAAAATAACTTAAAAATAAAATTCAGCTTATAAGAGGGGCTATTCCTCTTAGTTGTCAACATTTACAGTGTAACCCATTGTAATTAACAATAACCCAGCCTCAACTCATAGACGGAGATCCTGTGATACCTCAGAAATATGGGTTAGGAGCAGCCATATCTGGACAGGACCCTCTAAGGCAAATTTTGGATAAGATTAATTATAATGCCTTCAGTATCTTCACCATCCATCCATATTACCCCAACTCCTAGACCAAACCCTTTACAGCTTTGGGAATTTAACCAAATTGATCCCAAGAATGATCCTGGCAAGGTAATGATTATGGTAGTAACAGACTTAGGACAAACTTTAGAGATTGAAATAGGATATGAGGACACAAGTACCTGAGTTGAATAATTAAAATATACAGAAACAACCTTTAACAAAAGTAATTGTCATGCTTGTGCCATGGGTAGGCCACAGGCTCAAATAGTCCTGTTTCCTATTAACTGTGTCACAGACCCCAAAGGAATAAGATTTTTGTTGACTCTATATCAAGATAAGGATGCACAGGTGAATGAGACCTGCTGCAGTCTCTCCCTGCTCTATCTGCTTATATAAATATCAGATCTGAAGGTATATACTTCCTGGTCCATAAGTAAGGCAAATCACTTCTCTTGTCTCTCCAGATGAGGGGATGGTTTCACCACCCCTATGGGGCATCTGTAAACCTATACCCATGTCCTTTATGTCTCTGGGTCAACCGAGGACAACTACTCAAACTTTAACATTCCTCGAGCAGATGTTTGGTGGTATTGTGGAGGTAGGATAATTCGAGCCCTGTTGCCACCCAAGTGGACGGGAACCTGTGCTTTGGTTCGATTGGCTATTCCATTCACCCTGGCATTTGAAAACCTACTAATAACTATTTAAAAAGTCAAACTATCATTATCTAGACCACCAGTACCTGGTTTATTTGCCTCTAATGTATTTCTAGATGCTATAGAAATCTCTAGGTGAGTTCCTAATGAATTCAAAGCTCAAAATCAAATAGCTGCAGGATTTTCAATCTCTCTTTTGGGGAGTAACTATGAATAAGAAGGTAGACTGGATCAATTATATATATTATAATCAACAAAAATTTATTAATCGTACTAGAGATGCTATGTTAGTGGAAAAGGGGAGAGTATATGTCATGCTAAGAAGACAATTCTGTAATTTTATCCTACACAATACAGTCCCTGATGGGACTATTACCAAAGCATTACAAGGATTAAGTCTTCTGGCCAATGAATTGGCTGAAGACTCTGGTTTTAAAGATCCCTTCACAGATTGTTTAGATAATTGTTTTGGAAAATGAAAAGAAACAATAATCTCAATCTTAACCTCCCTTATAATGGTAATAGGGATATTAGTTGCTCTGGAATGCTGTATTATTCCCTGTGACAGAGGCTTAGTCCAGAGACTAATTGAAACAGCTCTAACAAAGAAAATGCCTATGAGTTATACCTATGTTATGGAAACCAAACTAAAGTTTGAGGAAAAAAGTAAAAAATTACTTGAGAAACTTGAAACTGATCTTACAGTTAAATCTGAACACCTTCCAAATGAAAATATAATTTAAAAAATACTTTAAAAAAAGAGGGGGAATTGTAATAAAAATAATGATTTATCTTTGCAGAAAGCCACAAGTTGAACATAACCACTTTTTGTTGAGTCACTTCCTGCTTCTTTTTCTCTTTGTGTGGACTTTCACTTTGGTGGGTTTTTTCACTTAAACTTCAATGTGAACCAATTAGAACAAAATCTTGTAAGCCAATTGGCAAATAGGACATGCAAATGAAGTAAGTTTATCATACCTATGTTAGCTAATTAATAAATAGGACATGCAAATGAACTAACCAGATAATCCAGTCAAAGTACAGCATGTAGGTGACATCCAGGAAAGTGCTATGACCTCTGGAAGTACCCACCCTATGGAGAAAAGGGGAGGAACTTGCAATTTATGGCTTAAATACTCTGACTGAACTGCTTCAGTATGGACACCTATTCTTACAAGAGCATTATTAAAGAGTTGCTTCACTCTACTGGCCACAGTCTCCATGTCATTTTTGGATGACCCTTTCCAGAGGTGGGGATATTCACTAGCACCTCCATTTCTAGCATCATGAGTTACTAAAGCAAAACCTGAGCATTAAGTAGGAAGAAAGAAAATTGTGAAGATACAGTGTCTTCAAACTGTCCACGCATATTTTGCACTTAACTTTATTTCAAAGGTGTCACTATTTCTTGGTAAGGAGGATATTTCCAAACTGCACTAGTATTTTATATTTATTTAGAATATTTTATAATTATTTATATAATTATTAATTTGTGGTTTATGCATTCCCATTACAAAATAAATCAGTGCTAAATCAATAAATACAGTGTGAGAGCCTTATTCAACCCCTTAGCTCACTCCAGTCCTCTTTTCCCTTTACAATTAAATGTCTTGAAAGCCTTGTCTTAACTTAAGTGGATTATAAAGTAGAATGAGTCATTCTGAAGATTTCTGGGCTTACCCATTTCCAGCATGTTTTTCTCAAGATATGACTGCTGCTTTTGTCATACAAATTGAAATACAAATTGCAACACAAACTGAAAAGGAGCCAGCCACGGAGGCCCACTGAGCATTAGGGATCAGGAAGGGTCGTTGACCCCGAGACCACTAGGATGCGTTCGGGAGCTATTGACCCCATTTCCTCCCCCTTTCTACTTAGCACTAACCAGATTAAGCTCCTGTGAGCTTAAAATATAAAAACTCTGAGACCAGACGAACACAAGCTAACTTTAGAAGCTCATTGCTCCCATTCTTTGGCAAACTGCAGTTTTGGATTTCACACAACCTATAATTCAAACTCGTGTCACATTTAAGAGCCTTAGTATTGGTCACAGGCTTCTGGGTCATGATCTTAGGATTTATTGAAGGTGTAAATTGTAGAATATAGTTTTAGAAGACAGCCATTTTGTTGAAAGAATGCGGCTGGGTTACTTGCAGGTAGCCCACTGTGAACTTTGGACTGGGCCACATTCCAAACATTCTGGGATGGGCCACTTTCGTTTGTAGAGTAAATACTTAAGCTTCTATAGAATTGTTTAACTTGGGCATAAATCAATCAGCTTACGATGAAAAAGGTTTATAGAATATGTCAGTCACAGATTAGTTATCCTTTGTTATGGGATTTTAAGATTATCATATGAAAAGGTTTAAAGGTAATCATTGATTAAGGTTCTGGATTAAGGTTTCATGGATTAAGGTTTCTAGTGGGTGGGGGACGCCACTCCCACATCTGCCTTTGTGTATAAAAGACCCATTGTAATTTCCAATAACACACATCACTTCTGCACTAGACTGGAGTCCAGTCTCTTTCTTTCTCTCTCTCTCTCTCTCTCTCTCTCTCTCTCTCTCTCTTTCTTTCTTCTTCCCCCCAATCGCTGATGCCGACTCCACCTTTAAGGTACCTTGAACCTGGGTGGAGCTGGATTCCGGCAGTCGACATCCTTGTCTTCTTTTCTGGTCTTAAAATCTTGGCCTGAGGTGATCCTCCCGCGGAGGCCTGTCCTCCCCCCAGGTTTTCTGGGTTTTGCTTCCCTTTGAGGTGGGGGCTTGGTATGGTGTCCAGTCTGGTCACAAGCTCCTGGGTTCCAACCATGTTTCCATCTCGACATCCCTGATTGGCAAGGAGACAGGCGTGAGTCGACTGGCACACTCCACCCCATTGGATGTTTGAGAGTCATGCCCTCCCTTTCCACAAGACAGCCCCTTGGAGGATTGAGCAGTTTGAACTTGGGGAATGAGGTGAGTCGATGGGTGGTGCCCTGACAGAGACATGACCGTACACCAGGCTCTCCCTATGGGAGGGGCTCAGTGGG
>NW_007259955.1:179478-197525 GCF_000164805.1 Carlito syrichta | reverse complement strand
CAAATCAATCAGCTTAGGATGAAAAAGGTTTATAGAATATGTCAGTCACAGATTAGGTTATCCTTTGTTATGGGATTTTAAGATTATCATATGAAAAGGGTTTAAAGGCAATCATTGATTAAGGTTTCTGGTGGGTGGGGGACGCCCCTCCCACATCTGACTTTGTGTATAAAAGATCCGTTGTAATTCCCAATGACACACATCGTTTCTGCACTAGACTGGAGTCCAGTCTCTTTCTTTCTCTCTTCTTCCCCCCAATTGCTGACGCCGTCTCCACCTTTGGGGTACCCTGAACCTGGCTGGAGCTGGTCTCCGGCAATACCCCATATTTTACCTGAGTAAGAGATAAATTCTTCCCTGCCTTCAGTGTGTAACATCATCCTACCTTCTCCCTTGCCAATGGTGACACTATTCTTTGATATGAAAAGACACGAGCTGGGCATGGTGGCATGTGCCTGTAGTTCCAGCTACTGGAAGGCTGAGGTGGAAGGATTACCTGAACCCAGCAGATTGAGGCTGTGGTGGCCATAACTGTGCCACTGCACTCCAGACTGGGTGACAGAGTGAGACTCTAACTCAAAAAAAAAAAAAAAAAAAAGAAAAGACACAATCACCAGGTGGCAGCCATAAAGTCTTATTGTAGTACCTCGTAAAAGCATTACTTCTCAGATAAGCAGGAATATTTAGGACTACAGAGTCTAAAGCTATGGAAACAGAAAATATGTATTTCCCATGCTGGGTTTGAAAATAAGCAAAGCTCTTCTATTTCCATTCTTTCATTCCTGTACCTGTGTATTCTATCTAGTGGAGACATAACACCATAAAATGATAATTGTTTTAGCATGTGTGTTGCACCATCAAGTATGGAACCATTGAACCCCATCATTGCAAAGTATTATTTCCAAAGTTGCACATCACCTGCAGCTTAAAAAACTGCTTCTTCACTCTATCTGGATAGTAGCTTCTGGATGGTATGGTTTGCAATGTGACCAGTAGATCTTATGGTCATGAGTTCCTTGTCATATTTCTTTACTTTGAGTTCTAAAAAAACCTTATGTGGAATGACTGTCTGAAAGCCCATTAATTTTATGCTGGTCAAAACCCTGTGGTCAGGAAACAGGAACTCTTAGCTGGAACAGACATTGATCTCAGTCAAGGCTCGCAGTTCTTTCAGGTTGGAAGTGGTACTGCATAATAAATGTGCCAAAAGATTCTGGGAGTTGAACACTGATTTATTCTACTGGATATATGGATATTAGACTTGGTGAGTGGGAGCCCATACAATTGGGGCCATGCATAATTATGAGTTTTACTACCATGGCTACTCTGTTATGAATTACTAGGTCAGTACTCAATAATAGAGGTTTCTGATGCCAGTCAACTATGCCATTCTTTCTGCCTGTTTTTTTTAGTGGCTCTTCCATGGAGAATTTGCTTTGGTAGCTGTTAGCTTGCATTTCAAAGATCTTTATACTTTGTGTATAATGCCTTAGGTCTATTCATATGCAATTTCTCAAAACCTTCTTGTTTTTTATCACCTTCCTCTGCACTCTTAAAACAATTCCAAACAAAAAGGAAGACATTCTCCACTGTTGTCAGAAAATGGGAGAGTTAACTAAGGCACAAAGTAATGCCTGAACCACACGAATAATTGATTCTGATCCTCACTCTTGACAAGGATGGCAAAAAAGGCATAAAAAAACTATATTAACCTGTTAAGATGCTACATGTAGCAGAACAGATGCAATTGAGGGAGTGTCTTTTAAAAGTATTCCTCTGTTAGGACCCATCTGCCTTTGTATGGGCCAGGCTGGTGTAATTGGGTTGGATCAGAAACCACTACCTTTACATATATTTATTTTTGAGTTGGAGTCACCCAGGCTAGAGTGCAGTGGCATTCTCACGGCCACCCTAGAGTCTATGTGCTGGGCTCAGGCTATCCTTCTGCCTCAGCCTTCCATGTAGCCAGAACTACAGGCATGTGCTACCACACCTGGCAATTTTTTAATTTACTGTAGACCTGCGGTCTTGCCAAATTGCTGAGGCTGTCCTCAAACCCATGGGCTCAGGCAATCCTCTCACCTCATTCTCCCCAATTGCTGGGATTACAGACTCGAGACACCACACCCAGTCCCTTTACATGTTTTAAGTCTTCAGTAATCTCTGCCAATCTCCTGCCTCCTTAGATGCAGTACTGTTTTGTTATTTACATTTTGACTGGGCATGCTTTCCCTGTCTCTTATCCCAAATGCCAAGGAACTACTGTGGTAGTTTTTGTCATTGTCATGTTTACTCCAACTGTGCATTTGCTAAAATGATCTTGTATGGTTTAATGGATCCAATGAATATGGGTCAGTTTTAGAAACAGGACTCCTTTTTTTAATTATTATTCAATCCATGATGACACTTTGTGACCTATGCATAGTGACGACTCCAATGGTTTGGGAAATGTCGGAGTATTCCAATTTCCTCAGTGTATTATTACCATGTAATTGACATTAGGTGCATTTTGGGAAGAATTATAGTGACAACATATTTTTTTCAAGGGTACCTGCATTTTATTTCAATCAACAAGCTTCAAGTCTAGTACTGGCTTGCATTCAGAAACTGAAGAAGTGATCATAAATTTTACTGTATCTTCTGCTCTTGCCCTCCTGATCATTCATCCTTGGTATACATACATTTTTATGCTACACATTGAGTTGTACTCTCACTGGCCACCCATCTCTCGTCCCCTCAGAACACTATTCTATTCATTATTTTCATAACTGTTTGCAGTTCAGAATTTTTGTCCCAACACTATTATTTATTCTTTAATTTTACCCCTACTTTCTACTGTGTTTGATCATGGTCATCTGGTCTTGATAACTTTGATATTCTATTGTTCCTATTGTTCCTTATTGTTTTTAAGGAGACCAATTTAGTAACAACATCCTCTTATTGTCAGTTATGTCCTGGAGAGAATAGCTACCACTGAGCTTTGCAGCAAGGCTTTTGTCCCCTTCACTAATTACAGAGTGTTTTCCTGTGAAACATCATAAGCTGATCTCACTTGTACACTCTACGGTGACCATTTTCTAACAACATAATCCTGCCTCCCCTTGACATAGACACAACCTCTCAGAATTTAGTTTCTATATACTCTGCTGTCTCCCCCTGTATACACTGACCAGGTTCATTTCTTTCATGAAAAGACCCGGAACTAATTTTAGTTGACTCTCATTAATCCAGCATGAAAAGGATGCAAAGATCCCTGAGAAGGGTGAGTTCTATTATCAAGGAGTAGGTACCTATATCATCCTATAAGCAAGAGGAAGATTCAGACTTATATGTATTCAGACTTCTTTATACCCAGGGAATTCTGGAACATCTGGGGTTTCAAGAACATTGACTCAAAGGTCTCCATTCCAACTCTCAGAACCCATTGTCTTCCCAATCAGTGTTGTCAAATGAAAAGTAGAATTCAAAAAAAGTTCTACAGAAAGAGAAGGATTTCCATGTGGAGAATTTAGCCTTTTCTGGAAATATTCTATACTTTAAAAATTACATTTCAGGACTGATTCTTAAATTTCTTTCCTCTGAGTACAGAATATAAATATATTTTTCAGATAGTCTTCTGTCTTTCACTGCCACTTAAATTGGTGATTAACAATCTCAGCCTTTTTTTGTCTTTCTCCAACATATTGATACCACTCAGTCATAGCCATCTGATACCACAGTGCTTATGATTGCCAGTTTCCACCACAGCTTGCAAGTGACTGAGCTATTGCACAATTCAGCTCATTTTCTTTCATCAGTATCCCATTTGAATTCGTCAGTAGTCACACTGTAGTACTACTGTATCCAGGGACTACCACTACACCAAGTGCCCTCAATTTGCTGGTTCTCAGGGCCGATTAACTAGCAAGTAAGTGACTCCGTTTCAAAAATTTTGTTTTAAAATCTGTTTCTTAAAACAATTCCTTGTTTAACTGTCTTGAATCAATTGGAAACAAAATCTGAATTTTAAAATGTTCCAAAAAGAGCTTTACTAGGTAGTGTCTAAAAACAACCTCAGATGAAAGCAAGGGAAGTAGAATTAAACAATGGGAGAAACTGAACTTCAAAAGCAATATAGTTGCAATACCGGTCACAGGAGATCCATGAGGTCTGAAGTTTCTATAGCACTTTCCCTTGAGGGAAAGGGGTCAGTCTTTATAACACTGCAACAACACACATTGGGTTACCCTCCCCACCCCAGGAAAAGGCATAGCTTTGAGAAAGGAGGTTTCTTTAGCTGCAAACTCAGGGTTGTTCCTAGAAGCAATTCAGATAAAAGATACTGACTATAAATATTTCCAGTATTTAAGGGAATAAATGCCTGTATCACAAAGGAAGAGGGGAAGTAGTAGTTGTATATGCCAGCATGTTACAATCATCCACTCAGACAATTGACCTCTCCATCCAACGAGAGTTCCACCTCCTCATAGTGGGAGACATATTTCACTGCTTCCACAAGACTCACAGAGAGTTAACGAAATACTGGCAATTCTGCCTTGCTAATATAATCTCTTGATGGAGTTCACTTCTTTCTCCCACCACTAACTTTATTCTAGCTTGCACCCTCATCATCTCCTACCTGGATACCTGCACATTCTCCTTTTTCATCCCAGCATCATTTATTTATCTTGTCAATTCATTATGTATTGCAGGAAGAGTGACATTTAAAATTTTCCACTAATTAAAGCAATGCAAAATGTACACTTAATAATAAAGTTTAAATTTTGTAAAATAGCTTAAAAAACTCCTGATCTATGTTTCTTTCTTCAGTGCATGCTATATTCATTTGCTAGGGCTGCCAGAACCTCGGATTTGGTAATTTTTGTCATTTTTTAAGTTATTATTATTTTTTTTAATCGTAGTCTCACTCTGTCTTCCAGGCTGGGATGCCCAAGGCCATTGCAGCCTTCACCTGCTGGGCTCAGGCAATCCTTCCACCTCAGCCTTCCAAGTAGCTGGAAACACAGGCATGCACCACCACACATAGTTGAGTTTTTGATTTATTGTAGAGATTATGTCTCACCATGTTACTCAGGCTGGTCTAGATCCCCTGAGCTCAGGCAATCCTCTTGCCTCTGCTTCCCAAAGTGCTGGGATTACAGGCATGATCCATCACACCTGGATAGTTTGAACGACAGAAACTTATTTTCTCATATTTCTGGATGCTCTAAACCCAAGATCAAAGTGTCAGCAGGGTTGATTTCTCCTGAGATCTCTCTCTTTGGCTTGTAGATGTCTGTCTTCTCCCCATGTCTTCACATGGTCTTTCCTTTGTATCTATACCTAACCCCCTTAACTAATAAGGGCTCCAGTCATACTGAATTAGGGCCAACCCCAATAACCTCATTTAACCTTAATTACCTCTTTAAAGGCTCCCAATACAGTCACGTTCTGAGGTACTAGGGATTAGGGTTCAACATAGAAATCTAGGGTACAGTTTAGCTCATGATAAGTGCCTGTCTTTAAAATCTGGTGAAATCCAGTATTTCTCCAAATGGGGTTCACTCTCCTGTAATTTAGTCTTATCTACATATTATTTCCTGGATTTAACTCTATTTTACCTCTCTTCCCCATTCCTATAGGTTTGGAATTGAATGCCAATCTTACTTTCCTTGTATTTGTAAAATTGAATTCCACGACTTTTCCTTGAATTCTCATTGCACGCTTACCGTTCACTCCATAAATCTTATCAGATGTTATTTTAATTGTTTACTACTCGTTTGTCTCCTCCACTAGATTGTAAATTCCAAAAGTGAACAGCTATCGTGTTCTTCACTATTATATCCCCAGGATATAGCACAGTGCTTAGCATGGATTAGAATCACCATAAATAATTTGATCATATGTTTTTTATTGCATTATTCATTAATTGAAGGCAGAGTTTGTGCTTTACTCAATATTTTATCTGATGTAGCCTCCAAAACATCCCTGTTTATCTCATAATAAATAAATAAAAATTATTAATTCATATTTAATTAAATAATGGCTCAAAATATTTTGTCATTTTTTGAATCATCTACAGAAATTTTATTGCTTCAGGAATTACAGATGTCAATTCCCTCGTCTTGTTTGTACACTTTTGATAGGTTTTAATTGTGTTTAACATATTAATAATTTTGTTTTTTAAACGTGAGTTTTAAATGGCAAGTCAATGAAACAGTTGGATTTCATTAAAAAATTTCTTTATATCAATCTTTTAATGTAAATTATTTCCTCCCAACCAGTGCAATGAACCTTAATAAGCTATTTGTACAAACTGTCTGGGTGTTTTTCTTCATTAAATTTCAATGAACTTGAAAGACATTTTAAGTATTTTGTGAAAAGAGAGCAACATACTGCTTTAAAACTAGTGTAATCTAAAAGGTTATTTATAATGAGATATCAGGAAAGGTGAAAGAAAATAACTAGAAATATGGGAGTAAATATCTTTGAGCATCGGTCTAAGAAATTGACCATAGAAATTAAGAGGTAGAGGAAATTTAGAGAAACATTTAAATCAATATGCTAATTTCAACAATTTAAATGAAAAATTTAAATGTCTTCTCTTGGGAGCCACAGATTTAGTAACAACCTCAGGACCAAATCCTCATACACTTTTCTTAACACTATATTACCAAACTAAGTAAATCTTGCATTTAAGTACATGAACCCCTCATATGTAATTATGAAAAAAACACAAATCTATATCACCCTTCAGAAAATGGTTTGTTCATTGCCTCATATTGGGTACTTCTTTTATTTATGTACTTATGTATGTACACGTATATGTATGTATTTAAGTATTTATGTATTTACTTATTTATTATAGAGTTGTGGGGTACAAGTGATAATTTTCACATAAGTAGGCTGTATGCAGGTGAAGTTTGGGTTTCTACCTGGCCCACATTCCTCCTAATAGTGGATCAGGCATCCATTGTTGTCACATGCCCGCCACCCTTCTCCCTCCCTCCCATCCCTAGCAGTGCCTAGCAACTGACAATCCCACTCTTTTGCTAATATTACTAGTGTTCAGGGTCCACTCATGAGTGAGAACATGTAGTATTCAGTTCTTTCTTTCTGTGATAGTTCACTTAGCATGATGGTCTCCAGTTACATCCAAGTTGCTGCAAAGGCCATCATTTTGTTCTTCATTATGATTGTGCAATATTCTATTGTGTAATAGTCCATCGTGCATATGTACTACATTTTCTTTTTTTTTTTTTTTGAGTTGGAGTCTCACTCTGTCGCCCAGACTGGAGTGCAGTGACTGCTCCCGGCAACCGCAGCTTCGACCTGCTGGGCTCGGGCGATCCTTCCGCCTCAGCCTTCCGAGTAGCCGGAACTACAGGCATGCACTACCATGCTCGGCTGATTTTTTGATTTATTGTAGAGATGAAGTCTCTCTGCCCAGGCGGGTCTCGAACCCGCGGACTCAGGCAATCCACTCACCTCACCCTCCCAAAGGCGCTGGATTACAGGCTGAGCCACCGAGCTCGGCTTACATTTTCTTAATGGAATTTACAGAAGTTCGATTTTTAATTCTTTTAGAAATTGCCACACTAGGCAATTTCTAAAAGAACTAGAAATTGACCTTCCGTATGACCCAGTAATCCCCCTTCTGGAAATATACCCGGAGGAAATCAAATCATGCTGCAATAAACATAACTGCACATGCAAGTTTATCACATCCCTGTTCACAATAACAAAAACATGGAACCAACCATGCTGCCCATCGAAACCAGACTGGATTTAAAAAATGTGGTACATGGCCGGCCGGGCTCAGTGGCTCAGCCTGTAATCCCGCGTTTTGGGAAGCCGAGGTGAGTGAATTGCCTAAACCCGCGGGTTCGTGACCCGCCTGGGCAACTTGGCGAGACCTCATCTCTACAATAAATCAAAAATGAGCCAGGCGTGGTAGCACGCACCTGTAGTTCCAGCTACTTGGAAGGCTGAGGCTGAAGGATCCCCGGAGCCCAGCAGGTCAAGGCTATGGTGGCCGGGAGCGGCCACTGCACTCCAGCCTGGGTGACAGAGTGAGACTCCAACTCAAGGAAAAAAAAAAAAAAAGTGGTACATATACACAATGGAATATCATGAAACCATAAAGCAGGAAAAACATATGGACTTCACAGTAATTTAAAGTCTATAATACCCAGTGATCTATCACGGAAACAGAACTGAGTACCACATGTTCTCATGCATTGTAGTTGTAATTTGCATTTCTCTGATCATTAGTAAGGCTAAGCCTTTTTTCATGTGTTTGTTGGCTGCTTGTATGTCATCTTTTTGTTTGTTTGTTTGTTTGTTTGTTTGAGTTGGAGTCTCACTCTGTCACCCAGACTGGAGTGTAGTGTCCGCTTCCAGCCTGCGGCCTTGACCTGCTGGGCTCCGGCAATCCTTCTGCCTCAGCCTTCCAAGTAGCCAGAACTACAGGCATGCGCTACCACGTCCGGCTAATTTTTTGATTTATTGTAGAGATGAGGTCTCGCCAAGTTGCCCAGGCGGGTCTCGAAGCTGTGGGCTCGGGCAATTCACTCACCTCAGCCTCCCAAGGCGCGGGATTACAGGCTGAGCCACCGAGCCTGGCTAGGTACTTCTTTTTGATGGGCAAAAAATCTTTAAAGATAAGATTTAAGCCTGAGCATAACAGATACTCTAGCAGAAACACACAATATAGTTTGAAGAGAAGGTGTTAGTAAAATGCTCCCAATATCTAGTAGCTATCAGAAAGTCTATCTTTATTTTTTAAAACACAGAATAAGCATCTAGATTAAAATAAGTTTTTAAAAAACAGCATAGCAAATGGTTGTTTAATACAGTTTATTGACATAGAGAAAAGATACGCTCTTCTGATGAGATTCAGGAATAGCTGGTAGTGTCCACGATTGTTGGATTAGCATGCACTATGTTCCTCATAAATATATCAGGTGTTGGTTGTTTGCCTTCACGATCACAGGCTGACTAGGAGCCACAGTTTTCTGCTGCTGCCCAGTGTGACCAGAGAGTTTTGCAGCATATACGGTCAACCTGGGCAAAGATCAAACTTCAAGGATGGAAGAATGGTTTCTACTGAATGCGTGTAGTTTCCACATCATTGTAAAGGCAAACAATTATTTAGTTGAACCATCACGAGTCAGAACTGTGTTTAGGTTCAACACAGCAGCTCTTGCAATATTTTAAAATGTAAATCAGAAAATCTCTTCTTGGAGAAACCCTCCAGTTGCCTGCTCTCACTTTGCTATGACCTAGAAGATCTTACAAACCCCAATTTGTCTGGAAACTCTGTAATGTAATACTCCCGCACTCTCTCTTTCTCACTCTGTTGCAGCACACTAATCTCTGTGCTATTCTGGAAACACAGCAGGCACACACCCAACTCAGGATCTTTGCATGGGCTTTCTTTCTCGGGAAAAATTAATCTTTATCTATTTTGTGTATGTGTAATAAATCTCTCTTCTCCTTTACTCAAATATTGCCATTCTCAATGAGTCCTAATCTCACATTTTCAACTCTCTTCTCTTTTAAAATTTTTATTTATATGCCTATCACCTTCCAAAAATCTGGACCATTCATTTATTTGTTTGTTTTTTGGCTTTTTGTCCTTAATTATTGTATGAGCTCTAAAAACAAACAAAAAAACACAAATTTTTGCCTATTTAGTACAATGCTGCAATCCCAATTTCTTAAAACAGTATTTGATATAACAGGTGAATTAATAAATAATGGGTGGTGAAGTGGTTGTATAAGAATAAACAGAATAAAAGAAAAAAAGAAACTACTGTATTTGGTAACTAAGGGAACTATAAAGTCAAGACTAGAATGAAAGCAGATAAGAAAAGTATTTATTAATAATCTGCGATTTTATAGGTAGAGGCTGTGACAAGGTGGTGGAATTAGCTATACATAATAATTAAAAGTTAAAGTCAGTGACTAAATGTTAGAAAAAAGTTGGCGTATATCTATAAAAGGAAAGAGCAATATGTTATCATATAATACTAGATTAAATTATATCAATAGAAATTAAAATAACTTAAAATGTAAAAAACAAAATAAAATGCAGATAAACTAAAAAGATAATGTACAAATGTGCTTATGAGAAGGTGATGTAAGAAAAGAATTTGCAGTTATTAGAGAAGGAACTGTCAAGCAAATAAAGTACATAATGCATGGAGATGAATAATTGAGACCAAAATATCACAAACAAGTTGATAAGTAGAAAACTTTTTTTCTCATATGTAAGACAGAAGTAGCTGTTTCATTATTTCTTTTTAGAAGAGAGAAACCAAAATTTTGTCTTTGAAATTTAGAGAATTATAATCTGAATGAGAAACATGTCTTTGTCTATGAAGTTCACTAAAGAGGACCCTGAAATACCTCCAAACCAACAAGTACAAACATTGTGGAGTCATCTAAAAATTTGGGAATAAATTCGCTATCAAACATGACAAAGGGAAATTACATGCATAAAGTATTAGGGGAAAGCAAAATTAGAAAACATATGACACTACCTTGAAATAAAATTTTGTTAAAAAGTGATAATATAGCCAAAAAGTTTATAAATTAATTATGAGTTAATTGATTATGAATTATAGGGACTGAATAGCATAATAATAGTATCTTAACAGTTCAAAGGCAGTTATTAAGAACAGAGAAGGATGACCTCTAACAAGATGGCCACAGAACTGGTGGGAACATGAAAGTCTCTGCAAAAGTGTCCATAAAGACAGTCTTTATGAGTGGGTGAGTACAGCTGAGTGAGTGAACGTCCATCTGCAGGGGTATTGGGGATCAAGCAGCCAAAGCTTCCCTCTGGAGGTGGCTGCAGCCCACCACTACCCTGAGACTGGAGTCAACGGCATGCAGGATCATCAGTCATTCTGGGGGTCTCTCAGGAGGAGGCAGCAGAGGTCAGTTGCTCCTCAGCACCTGGCACCTGGTCCATGCCACTACCATTGGCAGCAGGTCGGGTGCTAGTGGTGGGAACTATGGACACTGCCATTTTCTCTGTCCCTAGTCAGGACAGAGAACAATGTTGGCTCTGTTCAGCCTCCAACCTGATACCTGGAGGCAATCTCTACACCCCTCTGGGATCAACCATCACTGTCCCAGAGAAGAACCTTCAGAAGTGGACACAGCAAGATGGACACCCCACCCACATGCTAGACTAGACATGGACACATCTGATCTGAGTTGAGGACTTGGTGGCAGCAGCAGCAGCAACATACAAGGTGGATAAATCCTGATCTGATTCACCCTCCTCCCAGAGCAGACTGTGGGGTGTCTAACTCACACTAAGAGCAGCCAGATGGGCTTGTGCTGAGAGCAAAGTGGAAGGGCTGGAGATTGGAGCCTGCTGGATATTGAAACCTGCTCCCCACTGAGGTGGGCAGAAGTGGCAGTGGTGCTGGGAAAAGAAAACTGAAGTTCCAAAAATAATGACCACAGAGGGAGCTCTTTTTTTTTTGTTAGAGAGCACAAATGCAGTCTCCCACGATCACAGATTATGCAGTCAAGTTTCCCACATTTGGGGAAATTGCAGGAGTCAGCACATCCAGAGTGCAATGGATAAACACACCCTGGGAAAACCACCTTTGTGATCATGGTATCGCCCCTGTCAGGTAAGTATAAGCACTTTTTAAAAATTCTATTTTTGTTTATGTTTTAGTTCTTGCTATTATTATTATTAATTTTTTGGTGTCTTTTTAGTCTCTCTTTTTGTGTATGGGTATTTTGAGGGCAAGTGCATCATCAAGATTTTTTTGCATGTATGTTAGTTTGTATTTTTTTTGTTTGTTTCTTTGTTTGTTAGTTGGTGTGACAGTTGTTTTCCTTCTCCTTTTCTTCTCTCTTCATTTTCCTTTCATCTCCCTTCTTCCTTCTTCTGTTCTTTTCCTTTTTGTTATCTCATTTTGCTTTCATGAGGTATACATTATACCACCACCACATGGACAGATTGTAAGGTGGTAGGAAGTCAGTTCCAGGGGGTCCACACACTGTCAGAGGATGCTGTGATCTGCAGATAGCTTCCAAGCAATAGCTGCCCACATCACACCTTAATCAAACCTCAAAACTGCAAAAAAGCACAGTCCCCCATCCCCAGTCTGGCTTCAAAATTGAATAAATCTAGAGGATCTACATAAGGAAGAAGAGGGGATTGAGCAAACAGAAGTGAGTGCTATACTCCCTATCACTGAGCAACAGAATTAAAGAAAGGGAAAAAAAGAGGGGAAAAGCCATCACAAACAAAGAAGAATCAAAGGAAGAATACAGGTCCCATACAGACTCCTGGGAAGACAGCATTTAAGAATATAGACTTTAGAATTCAGAAAATGAAGAGCCCCCAGAATGACTGGTCTCAAACCACAAACCCAGGCATAAAGATATTAGTTGAGAGAATGAATAGAAATGAGGAGAGAGAAGAGGAAATAAAGGAGTTGATAACTGAGATGATGGCAATAAAGAATACAGTAAATGAAATAAATAACAACCTGGCAAGCATGGAAAATAGAATTACCCAAACAGAAGAAAGAATATCTGAGCTTGAAGGCCAAAATATGGAACTAACTCAAACTGGTAAAAGCATAGAAAAGAAACTTAAAAAGATGGAACAAAGTCTCCAAGAGATGTACAATTATATCAGAGGATGAAACTACGATTAATTGGCATTCCTCAGACAGATAGAGAAAAAGAGACCACCCTGGAACAAACATTCCATGAAATTATTCAAGAAAACTTTCATCATCTCATCAGAGATATATGTATTCAAACACAAACCCAGAGAATTCATGCAATACATCAAATGAGAAGACCAACTCCTAGACATATAGGAATTTGCCTACACAAAGCAGGTATGAAAGAAAAAATCCTAAAGACAATCTGACTACTTACCAGGGAAGACCAATTAGAATAGCAGCAGACTTCTCGAAAGAAACACTAAAGACTAGGAGGAACTTAAGTTCAATCTTCAAAGTTCTCAAAGATAAACAATTCCAATCAAGAATTTCCTACCTGGCTAAGCGAAGCTTCATCAGCGATGGAGAATTAAAATCCTACCCAGACATTCAATCCCTAAGAGTTTATGGTTCCACCAGACCAGTTCTACAAGAAATGCTAAAGGAAGTATTAAACACAGAAGAAAGAAAAAGAAAGACCATGCTTTCCCAAAGAATAAAGGAAAAATAATGAAAACATACCCATATATCAATGCAAAAATCAAAAGAAAACCAACAAACCAACCAACAACAACAACAAATCGTGTAAGAAACTTCTTGACAGGGATAATCCTCACATCTCAATAATTAGACTGAATGTGATTGGACTAAAAGCATCACTGACAAGATGTAGAATGGCAAACTGGATAAAAAAGCATGATACAAGAATATGCTGTCTCCAGGAGACTCATCTCAACAGAATGGACATTCACAGATTCAAAGTAAGGGGATGGAAAACAAGTTTCTGTATGAAGGAACACAAATGAAAGCAGGAGTTGTGATCTTAATATCAGACAAAATGTCTTTAAAGTTATCAAAAACTTAAAAAGATATGGAAGGTCACTACATAATGATAAATGGTTTAGTCCACCAATCAGAAATATCCATTCTAAACATATATGCACCCAACATAGGAGCAACAACCTTTATAAAGCAGATTCTAGGTAAACTAAAAAAAAGATATTGACTCTAATGCTATCATAGCTAGGGATTTAAATACTACTATCAACCCAGATAGGTAATTGAAGTAAAAAATCTACAGTGAGATCTGGAACCTCAACTTGATGCTTGACCAAATGAACTTAATAGATACCTACAGAACACTGCACCCAATAATCACAGAATAGACACTCTACTCATCACCATGTGGAGCATACTCCAAGGTTGACCACATCCTCAGCCATAAATCAAGCACAAGTTTCATAAGATCAAAATACTGCCATGCAACTTCTCAGACTACAGAGGAATACAAATGAATATCAACACAAACAAAGCTACCTACCCCCAAACCCACAAAGACATGGACACCAAACAGCATGATACTGAAAAACTCATGAATCAACATGGAAATCAAAGCAGAAATTAAAAATTTCTGGAAACAAATGAAAATAAAGACATTTCTTATCAAAAACTCTGGGATTCCATGAAAACAGTACTGAGAGGGAAATAATTTCTTTATGAACATTCATTAAGCAAATGGAAAGCTCACAAGTTAACAGTCTAACAAATCACCTAAGGGAGCTGGAAAGACAAGACCACCAAAACCCTAGCATTAACAGAAGAATACAGATCACCAAAGTAAATGCCCAAACACAGGACATAGAAGACAAAAATTTCATAGAAAATATTAATGCAACAAAAAACTGGTTCTTTCAAAAGATAAACAAGATTGATGACACTCTAGCCATAAGGACCAAGAAAAAGAGAGAGAAAAAGTCCAAATAAACACAATGAGAAATGCAAAAGATCAAATCTCAATGGACCCTGAGGAAATACAAAAAAATTGTCAGAGATTGCTATGCACACCTGTATGGAAACAAACTAGAATACCTAAATGAAATGGAGGACTTCCTGACATCACACAAGCTACCAAGGTTGAAACAAGAAGAAATTGGGACATTAAAAGGACCAATAACAACCAAGGAAATTGATTCCTTTAAAATATAAAAATAAAAATAAAACTACCCATGAAAAAAGTCCTCTACCAGACAGCTTTCCAGTTGAGTTCTACAAAAATTACAAGTTGGGACTGATACTAATCCTATAACATATTCCAAACAATTAAGAAACACGAAATGCTCCCCAAATCATTTTTATGGAGCTAAAAATCACACTGATACCCAAACCAGTTAAAGATCCAACAAAGATAGAGAACTACAGGCCAATGTCCCTGATAAATATAGATGCAAAAACATTCAACAAGCTTCAGGCAAATCAGATCCAACAATACATCTCAAAACTCATCCACTATGCCGGTACGATTCATCCCTGGGATGTAGGGTTGGTTCAACATCCACAAAACCATAATTGTAATTAATTATATCAACAGATGTGAAAATAGGAACTTCATGATGATATATCATTAGATGCAGAAAAATATTTCCATAAAATCCAACATCCCTTCTTGATAAAAATCCATGAATAGCTAGGCAATGAAGGAACATATCTCAAAATAGTAAGAGCCATCAACTATAAACCCACAGCCAACATATTACTAAATGCACAAAAATTGGAAACATTTCCAATGAAAACTGGAACAAGACAAGGCTGGCCACTCTTACCCCTCTTGTTCAACATAGCATTGGAAGTCCTAACTAGAGCAATCAGACTGGAGAAGGAAATCTGGGGTATCCAAATAGGAAAAGAGAAATTCTAGTTATCTTTCTTTGCTGACGATATGACTCTATACTTTGAAAATGCAAAAGAATCGGTCAAAAAACTTCTTGCACTGATACATTTTACCCTGAGACTTTTTGGCAAAGTCTCAGGATACAAAATTAATGTGCAAAAGACAGTCAGATTCTTATACATCAATAACTAGTAGGCAGAGAACCAAATAAAAAACACAATCCCATTCTCAATAGCAAGAAAAAATATATGAAATACCTTGGCAACTTCCTAACCAGAGAAGTGAAAGACCTTTACAACAAAAACTACAAAACACTGTTCAAAGAAATCAAAGATGATGCAAACAAAAGGAAAATATCCCATGCTCACAGGTTGGAGAAAACAACATTGTTAAGATAACCATCCTACCGAAGACAATTTACAGATTTAACGCAAAACCTATTCAATGATCAACATCATTCTTCTCACACCTGAAAACCACAATACAGAAATTCATAGGAAAACATAAACAACCATGAATACCCCCAAACAATTCTTGGCAAAAGAAATAAAGTAGGAGGTATCATACTTCTAGACTTTATACTTTATTATAAGGCTACAGTAATCAGAACAGCTTGATATTGTTACAAGAACAGGCATATAGACCAGTGTAACAGGATAGAGATTCTGGAAGCAAAATCTCAATTGCTCAACCAACTCATCTTCAACAAAGCCTCCACTAGCAACCACTGTGGAAAGAAAAACTTATTCAGTAAGTAGTGCTGGGAAAACTGGCTGATCACATTCAGAAAATTAAAACAAGACCTCTACCTATCACCATACACAAAAATCAACTCTAAATATATCAAAGAGTTAAATGTAAAACCTCAAACTATAAGGACCTAGAAAATGCAAGAGACATCCTGACTGAAATTGGAAATGGCAACCAATTTCTGATCAAAACCCAAAATGTCCATGCCATGAGATAAGACAGCTAAGTGGGACATAATCAAACTGAAAAGTTTCTGCAAAGTGAAAGAAACCATCGTGAGAGTAGGGAGATAACCCACAGAATGGGAAAATATATTTGCCAACTGTGTATCTAATAAAAGTCTAACATCTTTTTTTTTTTTTTTTTTGAGTTGGAGTCTCACTCTGTCGCCCAGACTCCACCTGCTGGTCTCCGGTGATGCTTCCGCCTCAGCCTTCCAAGTAGCTGGAACTACAGGCATGTGCTACCACCCCCGGCTGATTTTTTGATTTATTGTAGAGATGAGGTCTCGCTGCCCAGGCGGGTCTTGAACCCGCAGGCTCAGGCAATCCACTCACCTCAGCCTCCCAAAGGCGCGGGATTACAGGCTGAGCCACCAAGCCTGGCTCAGGTCTAACATCTTGGATCTACAACGAACTAAAACATGCAAAAAGAAAAAAAACAAACAGCCCTATTAAAAAGTGGGCAACAGATATGAATAGACACTTCTCAAAAGAAGACATATGAGCAGTCAATAGATACATGAAAAGATACTCAGCCTCACTAATCATCAAAGAAATACAAATTAAAACCACACTGATCTACCACCTAACACCAGTCAGGATGGCCATAATAAATAACAAAAAACAACAGATGCTGTAGAGGATGTGGCGAAAAGGGACCACATTTACATTGCTGGTGGGAGTGTAAACTAGAACAACTTCTGTGGAAAACAGTTTGGTGATGCCTAAAAGATCTAAAAATTTACCCTCCATATGACCAAGCAATCTTCCTTCTGGGAATATACCCAGAGGAACACAAATCACTCTATAAAAAAATATACCTGCACATGCATGTTTATTGCAGCATTATTCACAATAGCAAAAACATGGAACCATCCATACTATCCATCAAAAGTGAACTGGATAAAAAAAAAGTGGTACATATACACGATGGAATATTACGTAACCATAAAGAAGGACAAAATTATGAACTTTCCAGCAACTTGGATGAATTTAGAGTCTATCATATTCAATAATCTATAACAGAAACAAAGAAACGAGTACCACATGTTCTCACGCATCTGTGAGTGATTATAATAACACTATAAGAAGGGCATTGGCAGTAGTGGGAAACTTCCAGGGGAAGGAACACTTAATCAATAATGGTTACTTGATCTCAAATCTTCAGGTGAAGTGGGGACCAAAACGAGGCCCAAATTTTACCTGTTAAATGACCATGTGCATACCTAACCCTGAATTATACCCATCGTTAAAATAAAATTGTTTTAAAAAAGAGAGAGCAGAGTACAGTTTTCTTCCATGGAGATCTTTTAAAAGTCTATTTAATGATTATTTACCTTTAAGGATGAGAAAGGTATCATGAATGGAAATTTAAGTATCAGAAATTGATATGGTCTTCTTGATTTCAAATGGAAAAGCAAAACACACACTTAGACATTCATAATACTTTGGCTTTAATGTACCATAAATTAAATTATAATGCATATTACTGAGACCTATCTGAAAAATATTACCAAATTTGTCTTGTAAGGTAAGTGCCAACAAATACTTATCTGACTGGGTCTTAGAGAGATATAAGCTAATCAATGATAGCTTCTACTTTGTGCAGGAAAGACCAGAAAACATCGTCATGATATTGTGAAAGGAAATTAAGAAAAGTTCACAGCCGGGCTCAGTGGCTCAGCCTGTAATCCCGCGCCTTTGGGAGGCTGAGGTGAG
>NW_007259955.1:163917-179458 GCF_000164805.1 Carlito syrichta | reverse complement strand
AAATCAAAAAATTAGCCGGGCGTGGTAGCGCATGCCTGTAATTCTGGCTACTCGGAAGGCTGAGGCGGAAGGATCGCCGGAGCCCGGCAGGTCGAGGCTGCGGTGACCGGGAGCGGCCACTGATTCCAGTCTGGGCGACAGAGTGAGACTCCAACTCAAAAAAAAAGAAAAGTTCACTACGAAAAATCTGCAGGATGGTCACAAATGGAGCTCTGTCAATTGGTCTTATTACTTTCTGAAATCTCACATTTACAGATTGAACAGTACCACTCAGACTTTCATGGAAAACTTGGCAGAGATTTACTCTAATTGTTTAAGGGCTACATATTTCTTAAACAAAGCAACATCCTTACTAAAAGTGTGAGAAGCAGAAGAAGGAACTGAAACTTAGTAAATGTCGTTCACTACATCCAGGTATACTAATTTTTCCCTCCATTTTGAGTATTTAGTATATTATATATTCCAAATATAAAGTTGAATTAAGAAAAAATAAAATCGATTATGTATTTTTTTCAGACATTAATCTAGTAAATCTCTTAAAACTTGCAATTAAAATATCTCCACAATAGTAGGTTAGTGTACCTCAAAAATTCATGCCAACCAGAACACTCAGAAAGGGATCTTGCATAAGGTCTCTGCAGTTGTAACCAGTTAAAATGAGGTCATATTGAATTAGAATTGACCCTAAATTCAATGACTGATGTCCTTAGAAGAAGAGAACATATATACATTTTTTAAAAGGGTTATGCCACTACAAACTAAGTATATCAAGAAACATTAGGAGCTCTTAGAATTGGACAAAGCAAGGATGGCTCCCCATAGCCTTCAGAGAATGCATAGCTCTGTCAATACCTTGCTTTGAGACTTCTAGCCTCCACAACTGTGGAGGTTAGAATGCATTTCTACTGTTTTAAGCCACTTCGTTTATGGTAATTTGTTACAGCAGCCCTCGGAAACTAATACACTCTAAATAAAATGAGCATATAACTTAAGTATAATCATATATTTGTAACAATTATTCCACCAAAGGAATCAGTTGTAAATAGCAAAAGATATTTAAAAACACCCAATTTCTAATCTATGTGTTCTAGAAGCAGAACATAATAAATAAATTCATATCTAAGCAATTACATTGTTCTCTGTGGGAAGAAAGAACAGTATAAAGAGGGTGATAATCAATAGAGCTTAGCAAAGCAGGGATCAAAGAGCAAATCTGTATCAGGAAATTCTTCATAAATTCAAAGACAGAAGACATACTGACTAGTTAATTTTAGCATATATTTAACATATATTTGACAGGCTGACAAAAACATTATGCCACACCAGAGAGTTATATTTTCATTGTAAATAAATTACAGTCTATTATACTCTAAAGTATTATGAATGTAATTAACACATTTATCATTTCTGCATACATTAACACGTTCCAACTAAAAACTAGGAACTGAGGACTAGAACGTGGAAAGTCATGACCAAGTCATCATTATATACTCCATTAACTTTACCTTGTTAGTTATTCAATCAGCTGTCAGCCAGGCAGTCAAGTATTTATTAAACAGCTTCTTGATTAGGCAATGAAATAAGCAATCTAATAAAATTTCTCTGGTTTCCTCATTGACTAACTCAGAACTTATCTCTATTATTACTCTGTCAAATTGCAACACTCGCAAACTAATTGTATTTGCCTCCAATTCTCTTTCTCCCACCTTTTCTGGATCTCCCTTGTATCAGCCGATGTCGAATCAAGAGACAGATAGCCATATTTAACTTGAATAGAAGAAGCTTAACAGAAATAATTGTCAACAATAAAGGTAAAGTAGCTATCAAGTTGTAAAGGGAATGTTAATGTACACAAGTGAGGAAAGAAAGTTGAGAGAGTTTAGGTTACAAGATCTCCTTTGGAGAAGCTGTGATAGCAGGCCACTGGATAGCAGAAAAGGTCACTGGGCTGCCCCACACAGAGTTGGTCCACAATGTCCAGTCAAGCTGGAAACAATCTATCCGGTGTGCTGGTGAGAGAAGATGGCAGAAAGGTTCACAGAATAATTAGGGGCTGAGTGCACGGTGCCTTGTTGGTAGTGATGTCTAAAGCTACCCTCTTGCCATCAGAAGAGCAGGCTGACTGACAATGGCAAGCGAGAATGAGGGTGACGGGCAGAGTTGAAGCTTTGGGAACCTGTTGGCTGACAGAACAGTGTGAGATCTCAATTGCTCCGTGTCTGTTCAGGAGGGTTGCAGAAAGATGGTTACCAGGCCAGGATCAGCTCTGCAAACTTGTTCAGAAACTGTGTGCTCGAGGCTTCACAGGAGTCCAGAATACAAATGTGCTGCAACAGAAGCAGCCAGAAGAAACAAAGATGGCAACAAAAACAGAACTAGATGAGAAGCACCTTGGCGTTGCAGTGTCTCTCCACCGCCCTCTACTGGCAAAGTTTCATAGGCTTGTTAAAAAGCGGCATTGCTGTAGAACAAGTAAAGAAAGGTGCCTTGGGAACCAAGAGCCCTCTATTGATAACTAGAACATGCTTTGTTGATTTTCTAAAATCCACTGTCTCAAATTCCCATAGATATAAACTTTGTACAGGTCTCATTTTCCATTGCCACTGCTGTTTCAAGTATCCCTTACTCTGCAAACAGAGTTATGTTCAAAGTCAGCATTTTCCATATCTCTAGGCAGGGGAGCATTAATATTGGGGCCTATGTGAATGTTTTCAATGGTTAAGTGAACAGTTCGTGTGAGCATGCACAGAAATCTTAAATCACCTTTATGTTTTATCTCGGATCACATAATGTAATTCTTTGTAGATATTCATAAACTTCTTTTTAAAAAGTTGAAACTTTATGCTGTTTCTTCTCTGATTAACGTCTGATTAATATTTTAAGCCTCTTCTATCACAACCTAGCTTATATTACAGATACTCTAAATGCAACTCGTACCATGTTGCCATTGATATATACTCACCAAATTTGATTGTTAGTATTTTGTATTTCTGCTTATGGATATTCTATAGGTAGCCTCACAATTTGGCTCACATAACATCTCCTTCATTGATGTATGAAACAGAAACACTCCCTCCTGATGAAGGTCACAACAACACCCTTACTGCCTCTTTGATTAAATATTTGCTGGAGTTACTATGTGACATTAACATTAAAACATCTGTCTCCACATTTATTCTTTGAGACCAGGGACTGTGCGCTTCAGGTCCATAACAGTTTGGACAAAGAAGGTATCAGTTTACTTATCTTAATCTGATGATGAATTAATTTCTATAAACTTAAGAAATAAATTTTTAAAATATTACTCAGTTTTTATTCATTTTGAATGAAAATGGCAAAGGAAATATATCAAGCATTTGAGCAAAATTCCTTAAATATATACATATATATTTGTTCTCACATGTATGTTTAGTGACATAATCCACCTCCATCTATATACTCTTTGAGTGGAAGAATATAAAAGAAAAATTTCAGCTACTTTCATTATAAAGATTAATTTCTGAGTAGGCACATCGTTTAAAAGTGTAGGCCTAGGATCAGCTTAGAAGCACTTTAGTTCTGGATACAGCACTTCCTAGCTATATGACCTTGAGAAGTTAATAATTTATACTGAACCTTGTTTTCTTATCTATCACTTATGGATGATGAGATGCCAATTTTAATATATAGTATGTATAAATAACACGTCACAAATGCAGATGTGCAAAAAATATTCTTAATTTACCCATAGCTGAACTTTATTTAAATTTTTAATTACATTGGTTGACCAACTCTTTTTTTTTTTTTTTTTTTTGAGTTGGAGTCTCACTCTGTCGCCCAGACTGGAGTGCAGTGGCCGCTCCCGGCCACCGCAGCCTTGACCTGCTGGGCTCTGGTGATCCTTCCGCCTCAGCCTTCCAAGTAGACAGAACTACAGGCACGCGCTACCACTCCCGGCTGATTTTTGATTTATTGTAGAGATGAGGGCTCACCAAATTGCCCAGGCGGGTCTCGAACCCAGGGTCTCAGGCAATCCACTCACCTCAGCCTCCCTTAAGTCATGTTCTTTTCCTCATGTCCTGAGCCAGCACCTCTATTCGGCATAAGAAGGTTGTCGGAATAATCACGCACTCGTATGGCACGGGAAGAGTATGTGTTTGTGTGCCTGGGAATGAGGCACATGGCATCGGGCCCCAGGCCTCACTTCTACCTGCTGACTGTGAGTCAAGTTTCAGGCTGTGACTTTCACTTTGGGGCCAAGCATTTTCTCCATCATATCATTCTCGGATTCAATCTCTAAGTGCTAGTCTCTTGGGGCTATTGGCACAAAGGAAATGTTACTCCCTAACCTGGTGGCTTTAGACATGTCAGTTAATTTTGAGGTTCTTGAGCCACAGTAGGCTGAGAGGGACTCCAGGATCTTAATGCTTTCTTGATACCAGAGGCAGAAGTTTCCTTAGCTCTTCAGACCCCACCTACCTCAAAGTTTTCTCTCCATTCCGTTGGCATCCTGGACTTGGCTCAATGAGTTCTGCTGCATTGGGTACGTTTCAGGAATCCCACTGTGAATATTATTTTTGTTTTCTTCTTCATCGTTCTCTCATTTTTCAAATCAAAGGAGTGTGTGTGTGTGTGTGTGTGTGTGTGTGTGTGTGTGTGTGTGTGTACAGTGTAGGGGGTATAAGGAAATACAGGGGTGATAAAAAAACTTTCTTTGATAAATAGCATCTTCCAAATTTAGTAATTACACTCAAAGTTCTAAATTTTAACACAAAACCTAAGAATGTGATTCTTTCTGGTTAGCCTTCTCTGAGTCACTAAAAGCAGAGAGTTCAACTCCTCAAACAGCAGCAACAGAAGGAGTAAAAAGACGTATTAAAAGGTACAAGTAGGGAGCAATGGTTATTGTATAAAAATGTTTTCCTACTCAATAGAAAATGGGTATAAAACACTACAAGCAGTGCTCGAAACAGTGAAATTGCTTAAAAATATTAGTCATTAAAAACCTTCAACCTTAGCCATAGAGAGCAAGAGAATAGGCTGCAAAATGCTATTGAACAGGATAGAAAAATAGAGCTTTCTTTCCATTTGTTTATCCTCATTTTTTGGAATTAAAGTTCAAAATGTAAGAAACACATTCTTTCATTGAAATAAAAGTTATACTGTGCATAATTACAATTAACTGTAGTAGAAATAAAACATCAAATGAAATATTTCAAAACAATAAAATAAATTAGAAAACAAAAAGCATTTTAAAAGGGATCGAAAAGAAATACATATACTAAAAATAGTTTAAAATGGAAATTTAATTGATTGAGTGAAACTTAAGAAGCTAAACTATAAGATAAAATGAACAAAACAAGGGTAAAGGCAAAAATGATAAAGCTAAAGCCCATAAGTAAAAACTGAGAAATATTGTTGATCAAAGAATTTTCCTATTTATAAAATTAGAAAAAAAATCTAACTTATAAGGTATTATAATTGTAGAAAATTTATAGTATACTATTTCAACTTTGCACTTAGATATGATCACCTGCTTTACTGTGCAAGTATTAGAAGATATACATTATCTAACTTTATTTATAATAGCTGTTGCAGACGGAAGTATTTTTGTTCATTATCAGTAAAATAGGAGACAGGAGAATTTTTAACTTGAGGTAGTTAACTTTAATGTTTTTAGTCAGTGGAGAATCTATTTACTTTCTTCCACTTTCTTTTTTTGTTTATGAAGTATTTCCCAAGCATATTGTAACCAGAACAATGAAAAATCTGAGTGTGTGTGTGTGTGTGTGCGTGTGTGTGTGTGTGTGTGTGTGTGTATGTGTGTGTGTGTGTGTAAGTATTTTGGGGAATTGGTCTCCACAGGCTCAGCCCGAATGCTGTCAAAAGGATTAAATTTCTTTATTTATTCTAGATCCTGCTTGATAGAACTGCATTTAATCAGAGCGAATAATTCAGAAATTTATCTTATAGTGTGCTCTAAATATTAGAAGTCATGTAATTAATAAGAAAATGACTCAGTTTAAAAACTAAAGATTATTTTAGCAAATTAGTTAATAATTTTACCAATGGAAAATAACAATCAAAATATACACAAGTCTTTGAAAGATGTTAAAAGTGTTCATGAACTAGCAGGAGCTGTCTTAGTTAACATGGCAATGCCCCTTTCTTGTCAAGGTAGGCAAAAACATTCATTTCATGCAATTTTCCAACTCTACAATGATGCTACCTGGCATTAACCAATAAAGGAACACTAGAAGTAGGAAAATATATACTGCAAAGGCAACAGATAAAAGTCTTTATCATTGTCACTCCCTTTTTTCTAAATTTCTGTTTCTGCTTTTAATAGATTCTATTTTACTTTAAAACAGTTTTATGGTCACAATAAAATTAAGAGTAAGGAACAGAGATTTCCTATGTAGCCTCCAACATTATCAACATCCCCCACCAGAGAGATATAGTGATTATAATTGATGAATTACCATTAGCTCATCATTGTCACCCAAAGTCCATAATTTACACTGAGGTTTATTCTTGGTGTTGTATATTCTAATTTTCTTCATTGGCAAATATGTGAAAAGAGTTGTTCACAAGAGTTGTATCCCTTTTGACCTTCCATTCACACTTTTTTGATAATATTTCTTGTAAATTTAAATAATATTGACTGACATTTTTGTTTATAAAATTAATTTTTTGAATATTCTTTTACATAAGGGAAATTGTTAAATAAAAATTGTAAATCCACCATTCATATCTAATAACTTCTAACATGTTGCTATTTTCCTTTGGCTGTATGTTTTTCTGTGTAATTGAGATCATGGTGGTCATATTGTCATGTAACATTTTTATTTTTCCTATTTAACCAAGTCATATGAGCATTTTTCTTGTTATTAAGTAAGCTGTGTCAAATTGAGCTCTCTATTCTGTTCCACTGGCCTATGAATGCATTACTACCTAAAGACTGTGCCAAAGAGTTTTAGTTACTAAATCTTTAAATAAGTCATACTATGTGGTTGGACAAGAGAGATTCTTTAAATTACTTCAATGTTATAACATTGAATTTTCAATTTATTTATTTCAAGATTAATCTTATGTGGTTACTATTGAGAATTGCATCTATTAATTATAATTTCTTAATATTTGTTACTGTAAAAAAAAGATATTCTGTTGCAACATGTTTTCAACAATCAATTCTAAAAGTTTTCAATAGGCCAGGCATGGTGGCTCAGCCTGTAATCCCAGCACTTTGGGAGGCCGAGGTGAGAGGATAGCCTGAGCCCGGGAGTTCAAGACCAGCCTGGGCAACTTGGTGAGACCTTGTCTCTACAATAATTCACAAAAACTAGCTGGGCATGGTGGCATGCATCTGTAGTTTCAGCTACTTGGAAAGCTGAGGTGAAAGGATGGCCTCAGCCCAGCAGGTCGCGGCTGCAGTGGCTGGGAGCGGACTGCACTCCAGTCTGGGCGACAGAGTGAGACTCCAACTCAAAAAAAAAAAAAAAAAGTTTTCAGTAGATATCATCTATGAGTAATGCTATTTCTTGAATAACCTCTTCTACTCCTTAAACTTAATGATATTTCTTGAATAACCTCTTCTACTCCTTCATTAATGAATTAATCTATTTTTAAATTTTATTTTGGATGCTTAAATTCTTTTTAATACAGGCTTTCTTTATCCCCAATAAAGTTTTTTAAACAATAAAGTTAATTTTGTGTGATATATATTATATCTGCCCTGTGTTTTATCTAGTTAGTGTTTGGTGGTTGTATTTTTTGTCTACTGTTATGGCTTTGTGTTCTCTTTTATGCCTGTCCTTTGTAAATAACATTAGATTGTTTTTTAGTTTGATCTGATAATTTTTGTATTCCAAAAATTGTAATTCATTTATATATCTTCTGATTACTAAAATATATGTACATAACCATTCTTTTATTCTCAGCTATTTTTCTTGCCTTTTCTTTTATTCCCATCTTATATCTTTGTTTTTCTGATCTCCTTTTGTATCCATTTTCTTATATATTCCTACTCTACTTTCTGGAAAAAATATACCCCAAATCCAAATATTTTATTTTTAATATTGAAACTTTTAATATGCATGCTTAAATCTACAAATTCTTATTTTTACTTGTATATCTTTTTCAGATTAGGTCTGATTTTCATATCTTTAGCGAATGCTTATCTATTATGTTTTTTATTATTGCTTACTCTTCTTTCTGGAAATTGTCTTTCTGTCACGACTTGTTACAATTCAGAATTTATATGCTGGAGACATTTTGTATTATATAAATGCATATTGATTATATATAAATATTATATATAATTTTTTCTGAGTTTTTTATATCTTTCTGATTTCTACCAATAATCTTGATCATATATCTCTAGTATTGCTACTTGCAATTTTATGATTTTATTCTACATGTTCTACATTTCATGACTCTCATTACTATTCTTTTACTTGACCAAAACCAGTTTATTTTCAGTCCCTTAGAAAGTGCCTCGGGATTTCTCATACATTGAAACACCCTATTTTCTTATCGTGGCCCTCGAGTCTCTCTGTGTGATATAGTTTTCTAAATTTCTTGTCTGGCATTAAATGTTGGATAGGGAGACACAACTTGTGTTCCTTTTTACTTGAATCTATCTTACAAATAAATCCCTGCAAAGGATGTGCTCTTTCATGTATTTATTAAGTTGTTCATGTTATATAATCCAACAAAAATTTCTGTAGCTATAACTTTCTTGGTAACAATGGACATATTTTTAATATTTTATTTTCCTTTCCTAAACATGTTTCTCTCTTAGTTTCAGTGGTACAGGACACAGATAGTCTGCTTTGACCTTCTGGGGTATGCCACCCTCCCTGGGGGCCAACACTCGCTTGCCATGAGAGTCCTGGACCTTTCCTCTGGCTATTTTTTGCAGAACTGGGTTGACAAGCAAAATCATGGAATTTTAGACTTGTCACCTACCTGATATATACTGAAGACCATACTACAAAGAGTGGGATCTGAATTCTTGAGAGTATGTCCAAGGCACTAGTTATTGCATTCCAGAGATGGGAGTAAAGTATTTCTAGAGTAGACATCAAGTAACAGGAAGCAGGGGATAGGGAGAAGACTGGCATATACTAACTCCTCTCCTACTTTTTTCTGAATGACTGTTCTGAGGCCTGAATTCACCTTGCAGCCTAAGCAGATATGTTTTTTTCCTGTGAGCCAAACAGCACACCTGCTGAACCACCTGCAAAATTGAGTCAGTTGTGCGTTTTATTTTCAATAGTAGCCAGCAAAGTCATGATTCAATATACATTTGTTTGCATTTTTCTTCATCTCACTTTTTGTTTGTCACATGAATGTTCTGAATTCTCATCCTCTAAATAAATCACTAGCATTTTTATTTACTTTAGGCTCTATTTTCTTGAGAATCTAAGCTAAGACTCTGTCTTCTTGCAGATCATTGTACATCAAGTATACAGTTATGGTATCTGGCATATAACAAATACTGTGTTAACTTTTGTTGAATAATTCACTAAATATGTATTTGGGAGTTAGAGAACTAAGCAAAAAATAAAAAAAGAACATCTAAAATATCCTTGAGTGTTTTTATGTGCCGGACAGGAACAAGCATGTTAAAATATTGTTTTAGGAAATCTTCATAACAACACTATAATGTGATTTTTAATCTCCATTTTATGGATGAAAGTTTGGTAGCTTAGAGAGGTTAATGTGACCTATATAAGGCTACACAACACATGATCGATGGAGTTGGGAATTGTGCACAAGAAATTTCATGTTCTTCTGCTATTTGGTGTTATTTTAGAGGCTTATCTTTATTCCTTATGACTCTGGGTTGGAAATACATGACTGAAAATTTTTCACATACAGTGACACAAAATACTCCCATGGCTTCGAAAAAGTCATTTCTCCCCTTCTGCTGTTCTATGCTAGTTAATATGATATATTAAAAGAAGTATCTTTGGAGAAAAGGAGAAATTGCTTGTCATTTACTTACTGTGTGACCTTGGGCAAGTAACTGAGACACCCAGGGCTACTGTTTTCTTAAATCTAAAGAGAATAAAATAAAAACTACCTCAGGAATTTGATGCCAACATTTTAATACACATTATAAATCTTCAATAAACATTTCTAGCTTGCTTTTTTATAAAACATTTCTTGTTTTGTTTTTTTTTTTAAGTAAGTAAAATATAATTTTCCTCAATGTGAAATAGGGTTAGGGCAAGTTGCAAAGTTAAAACAGTGAATATTCTAGAGGCTATCATCTATAAATCGCTCTGGAATTCACATAATATTTCTGCCCCAAAATATATCTTCCTAGTGAAGTTTGCATTTATTTAAAATGTCTTTGCAGTCCCTAAATGCATATGTTCATTAAAATCAAATTAGGACATTTTAAAACTACATTGCCAAGAACTGATTATTCCAAGTTGAATAAAATAGTTCCTAATTTGTGCAGTTCAGAGACATGTATGTTAACAAGGTCTACAGTTAAGTGGAGTGTATCGGATCAGGTAGAATTGGAAAGAGCAGAGAGAGCACAAAATGAATTTCAAGTTAAGTGGCATATCTAACACCTCTCAGGAATGCCTTTCTACCTTCCTGTACCTTGTTTTCGTCTGTCTTTCAGTACTGGCTTAAAATCTGCTGACTTTAAGCTTGAGAAACAATATGTACTGTTGTTTACACTTATGATCTTTTAAAATAATATGCATTAGTCCTCCACTCTTCTATTTTATCTTTGGCAAATATTTAATGCACAGTATTTATTTTCTTTTTTATTCTTAGACCTCGCTGTCTGTGTGATGCATGCACAAAAATACTTTAATTGTGATTATAAAACATGCATTCCATTTCATTTGAAATATTATTTTCTAGTTCATATTTTTGTGTTCAAAATATATCCGACAAAGAAATAAATGAATACCTAATTATCTAGTTGTATTATTGTGTATGTACACTTCTTTGGGTTTTTGTTTGTTTGTTTGTTTTTGTTTTTGCTTTGTTTTGAGTTGGAGTCTCACTCTGTCACCCAGACTGGAGTGCAGTGGCCGCATCCGGCCACCGCAGCCACGACCTGCTGGGCTCCAGCGATCCTTCCGCCTCAGCCTTCCAAGTAGCCGGAATTAGAGGCATGCGCTACCACGCCTGGCTGATTTTTTTTTTTTTTTTTATTGAAGAGATGAGGTCTCGCTGCCCAGGGGGGTCTCGAACCCGTGGGCTCAGGCAATCCACTCACCTCAGCCTCCCAAAGGCGCGGAATTACAGACTGAGCCACCGAGCCTGGCTTTTTTTTATATTTAAGCCATACTGAAAATACAGCTTTATTCTGTGATAGAAAAACATGGGAGGGTTATTTTCAACAAACAATGGGCACTAATTATCTAACGTAATTTTTTGGTTTTGTGAGTAAACAATTGTGGAAGATTTTGTATTGCATTAGGGTTTGGGAATAGGCTATGACCTTTAACCTAGAGCTTATATATGACTCATCATGGAGCCTGAAAACTCTGTCCCCTACAGATGATGGAGATTGCATTTTTGATATTACAGCACATTTATTCCCATTCTCCATTATTTCATTCTGGCTCATCTGACCTAAATTTATTTCAGTCCTATATGACCCAATGCTTACTCCCATGAATTCTATCCAAAACTTACAAATAACTTGAAGACCAGTCCTGATTCACCCTCCTCTATGAACAGTCATTGTAACTATTGTCCACTTTACTCTTTTTCAGTCAATTCATGTATTCAGTCACATACAATGCATATATTATATTCTGTACATATTCCTGGAAGTATAGCAGTTAATAAACAAGTAAACTTAATTGCTGTGAAGGAAATTCTAGCAAGGGTAAACAGAAGGTAAGATAATAATTTATGCTATGGGGAAAAATCCAGTCAGAAAGATTGGATGGGAAGTTTCAGGTTTTAGGTGCTATCATTTTAAACAAGATGATTAGAGAAGACTTCAAAAAGACTATATTCCTTACTCTCTGTACAATTCACTGTAGAACCTAATTTTTTAAAGTGTAATATTATATTCTCTTAACTATAGCATGAGTTAAGTGCAAAAATAACTCATTGGTACAGCAAGCATATATTTTTAGAATTGACTATAAGCAGATTACTTGGAGATGTAATCCTATTTGGGGGTATAAGAGAATTGTAATTTTTATTTTTAGTTAATAGGTGTTATTTTTTAGAGCATTTTTAGTTTACAGAAAAGTTGAACACAAACTATGGAGAGTTCTCATATAGCCCTCCCTTCCTACTCTCAGTGTTCCTTATTGATATCTTACATCGGTGTGGTACACTTGTGACAACAGAAGAATCAGCACTGATACTCCACTGTTGACTGAATTCCATGGTTGACACTAGGCTTCCCCTCTTTTGGTTGTACAGTTCTATGCACGGTGTCATATATCCATCATTATAGTAGTATATAGGGTAGAATGATATTGCAGTGCCTTACAAATTCTCTGGTCCACCTTTTCATCCTTTCCCTGACAACAAATGATCTTTCTATTCTCTTTATAGTTTTATTTTTTTCCAGAATATCACATGATTAGAATCAAAAAGGTTTTTACTTAGAAGTATTTATTTAACATTTCTATGACTTTTTGTGGTTAGATAGTGCCTTTCTTTTTATCATGAGGTAATTTTCAACTGTATGGATAAACACATTTTGTTTATCCATTTACCTAAGGAAGAACCTGTTAGTTACTTTCAATTTTGGCAATTATGATAAAAACAACTTATAAACTCTGTGCATGCTTTTGTGCAAACTTAAGTTTCAAGTCATTTGAGTAAATGCAAGGAGAGTAGATTACTAAAAATACAAGAAGACTACATTTACTAAACTACGTTTAATTTTGCAATAAGCTGTCAAAGTGTCTTCCAGAGTCGTTTTACCATTTTGTAGTTTCAGCTGCAAAGAGTGAGAATTCCTTACTGCTTCAAATTCTCACCAGTATTTGTGCAGTCAATATGCTGAATTTTAACCATTCTAATAGGTGTGTAGTGGTATCTCATTATTGTCTTTATTTGCAATTCCCTAATGGCATGTGACATCAAATATCTCTTCATATGCTTATTTGCCTTTGGTATACTTTCTTTTGTTAAGTGTCTGTTTGGATTGTTGTCTACTTTTCAGTTCCTTCCATTGGGTGGTTGGTTTTATAACTGTTGAGTTTTAAGAGGGTTTTTTGGTTTTGTTTGTTTGTTTTTGGGTTCTTTTTGGGGAGGCGTAGGAATATGTTTTTTATACAAGTCTTTTATCTGAATTTTGCTTTGCAAAATTTTCTCCCAATCTGTGGCTTTTGTCATTATCTTAACAGTGTTTTCTCACAGCAGACTTTTTGTTTGTTTCAATGAAGTTCAACTTGTCAATTTGTTATTTTTTATGGATCATGCTTTTGGTGTTGTATCTGAAAATCATTGACAAATCCAAGGTCTTCCAGATTTTCTCCTATGTTATCTTCTAGAAGTTTCAGAGTTTTTCATTTTACATATTGGTCTATGATTTAATTTTTCAATTAATTTTGTGTAAGGTGTGAGGTTAGTATCTAGATTATTTTTAAAAAACACATCGATGTCCAGTTGTTCTAACATCTTTTGTTAAAATATCTCAGATTGATTCTTTGCTAATTTGTTAATAATCAGTTGACCATATTTGTGTGGGTCTATTTCTTCATCTACTTTTCTGTTCCTTGGATCTATGCGTCCATTCTTTCACCAATATCACACTGTCTTGACTGCTGCAGCTTTCTAATAAGACTTGAAGTTGGGTCATGTCGGTCCCCTGACTGTATTCCTCTTCAATAATGCAATACAAATATTAGAGTCAGTTTACTGATCTCACAAAGTAACATTGTGGAATTTCATTTTGGATTGCAATGAATCTATACATCAAGTTGGGAAGAACTGATGTCTTAAAAACATCATATCTTCTTATCCATGAACATAGAATATTTCTTCACTTATCTAAATTTCTTTCTTTTAATCAGGATTTTATGCTTTTCTAATATAAATCTTGTAGGTATTTTGTCATATTTACAACTAAGTGTTTCCAGTTTTTTGTTGCTAGTATTTACAGAAGCAATTTACTTCTGTGTATCAACCTCATGTCTCAGTCTCGTGATTATCACTTTATAGTTACAGGAAGTTCTTTTGGTGGATTTGTGATTTTCTACCTTGACAATCTTGTCATCTGTGAAAAAGATATGTTTATTTCTTATTCCTAATATGTATTATTATTTATATTTTGATGTGTTACTTTATCAAGGACTTCCAATAAAATGATAAATAGAAGCGGTGACAGAGGACATCCTAGTCTTGTTTCTGATCTCAGCAGGGAAGTTTCTAGTTTCTCACCACTATGTATGATATGAACTATAGGCTTTTTGTAGATGTTATTTACCATTTTAGGGAAATCCCCCTCTATTCATAGCTTGTTCGGAATGGCTATTGTAGATAGGTGTTGGATTTTGTTGAATGCTTTTACTTCATCTATTGACATTATCCTACAATTTTTCTTTTAAGTCTATTGATATTATTGATTGCATCAATTGATTTTTGAATGTAGAACCACATATTCTTGAACTAAATCCACATTTGTTATGGTGTATAACTGCTTTTATACACTTTCATATTTAATTTGCTACTACTTTAAAAAAATCATTTTACATTCCTATTCATTAGAGATATTGATTTGCAGTTTTCCTTTATTTTAATGTCTCTGTCTGATTTTGTTATTAGGCTAATGTTGCTTCATAGAATGAGTTACACAGTGTTCCTTCTATTTTTTTTAACAAATAAATTATAGATTATTGATATACTATAATTAAAAATATATATTTGGTAAATTTACCAGTGTAATCATCTGGTGTTTAATATTTTTGAAGGTTATTGATTATTGAATAGATTATAGGTAGATAATTAGATGAATAAAAAGATAATCTATTTCTCCTTGTGAAAGTTCTGATAGACTGACTTTGAAGGAAGTAATTCATTTCATTTAAGTTATTCCATTTGTGGATATAGAGGTGTTTATAACATCCTTTATTTTCCTTTTAATGTTCAAGGGATTGATAATGATTGCCCTTCTATTTTTCCAAACTGGTAATGTGTATCCTGTATCTGTTTTGATAGTTAGTCTGACTAGAAGTTAATTCATTTTATTGATCTTTTAAAATTATCATGAAAAATTTTCTCTGTTGTTTTTCTTATTTCAATTTAATTGATATCTACTTTGATTTTATCACTTCTTTTTTTTTTTGTTTTGTTTTGTTTTTTTGAGTTGGAGTCTCACTCTGTCACCCAGACTGGAGTGCGGTGGCCACTCTCGGCCACCACAGCCTCGACCTGCTGGCCTCCGGCGATCCTTCTGCCTCAGCCTTCCAAAGTAGCTGGAACTACAGGCGTGCGCTACCACGCCTGGTTAATTTTTTATTTATTGTGGAGATAAGGTCTCGCCAAGTTGCCCAGGCAGGTCTCGAACCCGCGGGTTCAGGCAATCCACTCACCTCAGCCTCCCAAGGCA
>NW_007259955.1:142091-163897 GCF_000164805.1 Carlito syrichta | reverse complement strand
AGTGAGAACATGTGATACTCAGATCTTTGTTTCTGCGAGAGGTCACTCAGTATTACAGACTCTAGTTCCATCCAGGTTGCTGCGATATTCATGATTTTGTTCTTTTTTATGGCTGCATAGTATTCCATCATGTATATGTACCACATTTTTAAAATCCAGTCCTCTTTTGATGGACAGCATGGTTGCTTCCAGGTTCTTGCTATTGTGAATAATGTTGTGATAAACATATGTGTGCAGATATCTTTTTTATAGAGTGATTTGAGTTTTTTAGGATATATTCCCAGTAGGGGGATTGCAGCATCATATGAGAGGTCAATACTTAGAGCTTTTAGGAATAGCCATATTGTTTTCCAAAGAGTTTGCACTTGTTTGCACTCCCACCAACAGTGTAGAAGTGTTCCTTTTTCACCACACCCTCTCCAGTAACTGTTATTTTTTGAGTTATTGATAATTGCCACTCTGACTGGAGTTAGGAGGTATCTCAATGTGGTTTTGATTTGCATCTCCCTGATGATTGGTGAGGTTGAACATTTCTTCATGTGTCTGTTGGCTGCTCGGATGTCTTCCTTTGCAAAGTGTCTGTTCGTATCTTTTGCCCACTTTATAATGGAGTTGTTTTTTTTTCTTTTCAGCACATTTGAGTTACTTGTAGATCCAAGATGTTAAGCCTTTGTCAGACCTGGATTTGGTAAATACTGTTTTCTCAGTCTGTAGGCTGTCTCCCTACTCTCTTGATAGTTTCTTTGACTTTGCAGAAAGCTTGTCAGTTTAATGAGGTCCCACTTGTCTATCTTATCTCTTATGGCATGGGCACTTGGGATTTTGATCAGGAATTGGTCGTAAGTTCCAATTTCCATAAGGGTGTCTCCTGCATTTTCTAAGATTCTTATTGTTTGAGGTTTTACATTTAGGACTTCAATCCACTTAGAGTTAATTTTTTGTATGGTGATAGGTCAGGGTCCTGTTTCAATCTTCTTCATGTGATTAGGCAGTTTTTCCAGCACCATTTACTGAATAGGTCCTTCTCTCCCCAGTGGTTGTTGTTGGAGACTTTGTGAAAGATGAGTTGGTTGAAAAATTGAGGGTTTGCTTCTGGAATCTTTATTCTGTTCCATTGGTTCATATGCCTGTTTTTGTACCAATACCAGGCTGTTTTGATTGTGGTAGCCTTAGTAGTAAAGTTTGAAGTCTGGAAGTGTAACCCCAGTAAGAAAGGCCATCATTAATAAAACAAACAATAAGAGATGCTGGCAAGGATACGGAGAACAGGGAACGCTTCTACACTGCTGGAGGGAATGCAAATTAGAAGAACCTCTTTGGAAGACAGTGTGGCAATTTCTGAAAGAACTAGAAACTGACCTTCCATATGACCCAGAAGTCTCCCTATTGAAAATATACCCGGGGAATTCAAATCATTCTACCAAAAAGATACCTGCACATGCATGTTTGTTGTAGTTCTATTCACAATAGCAAAAACATGAAACTAACCATGCTACACATCGAAGCTGGACTGGACAAAAAAATGTGGTACATATACACAATGGAATATTATGCAGCCATAAAGAAAGGCAAACACATGGACTTCGTAGCAACTTGGATAGATTTAGAGTTGATCCTGCTCAGTGATCTATCACAGAAACAAAGAACAGAGTAGCATATGTTCTCACTCATAAGTGGACCTTGAAAAATTATCATAATACTATAAGAAAAGGTTTAGCAGTTGTGGGAAACTGCTGTGGGATGGGGGATGGGATTGGCAGTTGAGGGAAACTGCCAGGGGAGGGAGGGGCACATCTCATCAACAAGGGTACCTGCATAATGAATATTTGTATAGTTAACCCTGAATTGTACCCCTTTAAAAAAAATGTGTTGCATAATCTCCAAATATTTGAATATTTTTTCAGCTTGCTTACTGATTGATTTACAGTTTAATTCCATAGTGGTCTGAGAGAATACTTTGTATGATATATATTTTTTTAATTTTGTTAAAATATGTTTATGACCCAGAATGGTTTAGCTTTGTAAATGTTTCATGTGGAAATTCAATTGTTCATGAACACTATGAAGCATAAAGAGTATTTAAAAAGGTCTTGAGGTCTATCACTATAACTGGCACAACACTAAGCTCTTGTTAATTCTGGTAATGCTGATGAATTTACATGACTAATGTAAAAACTAATGAATTTGTAAATTGGATTCATCATTTTAAATTAAATAATCAACATAGTATATGGAGAGATAAAGTACTATGTGAATATGTTTCTTGCAACCACTAGATATAGTCAGCTTGCTTGATGTATAATGATTAAGAATAGGGATCTTAATTCCACAAAAAAAGTTTGGAAATGTCTCAAATAATACACCTCAAAATTATCCTATCTGAGGGTAAAGATAAATAGAATATGTTTACACTAAGTAGGAAAAGTCATTTCAAGGCTGTGGACGGTGCCATTCCTTGGTACCTTAAGCTGACAGTTCATTTTGCAACAGTTACAGAAGCAAGAGCCTTCGGAGCATTGACGTTGAACACTGGGAGAGTTTCTGAAGATACATGGGGCAAGGATGGCAGCTGCCTCAGGAATAAGTCATCAATTGTGTTGTGTGAGCTAAAGTAAGTAATTTGCCCAAGATCTAGCATATCTTATGCAGTTGGGAATGATGAGATCGTTGACGAACTAGATGAAACTGTGAATATGATTTTTGCAAAATAAAGTAACATAGGTCCCACTTGGTGTAAATATTCGAGCACTTTCTTTTATAATGTCCATTCTCTTTTATGTTATTTTATTTATTTATGTATTTATGTATTTATTTATTTATTTATGTGGGAGTCTCACTCTGTTGCCCATGCTGGAGGGCAGCGGCACGCTCACAGCCAATGTAACCTCGAACTGCTGGGCTCAGGTGATCCTTTCGCTCAGCTTTCCAAGTAACTGGAACTACAGGCATGCACCACCACAACTGGCTAATTTTTTGATTTACTGTAGAGATGACGTCTCACCAATTTGCCCAGTCTGGTCTTGAACCTGTGGGTTCAGGCAATCCTCTCACCTCAGTTTCCCAAAGTGCTGGGATTATAGGTGTGAGCCACTGAGGCTAGCTTCCTTTTCTTTTGAGTAGGAGTCTTACTCTGTTGCCTAGGTTGGAATGCAGTGGCACACTCATGGCCACTGCAGCCTCAGCCAGCTGGACTCAGGCAATCCTTCCGCCTCAGCCTTCCAAGTAGCTGGAACTGCAGGCATGCACAACTATGCCCAGTTAATTTTTTGATTTATTCTAGAGATGAGGTCTTCCCAAGTTACCCAGGCTAGTCTTGAACTCCTTGACTCAGGCAATCCTCTCACCTCTGCCTCTCAAAGTGCTTGGATTACAGACGTGAGCCACTGTGTCTGGCAGCATTCACTTTTCAATTCCATAGTTTTACAATCTTCTATTTTTTTCCTGCACTTCAAATTCCTATTTAAAAATATTGATTTAATATTAGATAATTAAAACAACAATGACTGAGTAAAGGAGAAACACCATCAACAAAATAAAAGCAATATCCTTGTCATGTTTTGTTTTACCCTAAATTAATTGCAATTCATTATTGAGAATAAGATAATTGTAGAATAGGAACAGTGTAGTCTATATTAAATGTTGAATTAAAGATGATTTAATCTCTTATTCTACCATTCTAATGCTTATAGAAAATTCTGTTGATATTGTATAAGTACATTTTTATACTTTTAATAGAAAATTTTGAGAGTAAATGATTTGCAAGTAAAATTTGCAAAATCTCTCTTAAATTTAAATTGAAGCAAAATTGCTCAATTTTTTGAAATTAATATTGGATATGATGTTTAACCAAAATATATGGTAATAGGTTTATTAAATATGTTATCTCAATATAACATTTTCAATTACTGTTTTAAATAATGTTATACTTTTTTAAATTTTTACTATTTAAACAAGTTTTATTAAGATGTTGACAAAATGCTGAAATAGGAGATTCCTCACTCATATTCTTCCACAGCAATCATAATTTGGCAGCCATCTATGGTCAAAAGTTTCTTTGTAGAATATTTAGGGTTTAGATAGAAGGTTGTGAAACCAAATTGGAGCTGAATACCAAATAAGGCCATTTTGAGAAGACAGATCCTCAATCAGGTGGCAGGCTCACCAGCTATAGTCTAGGCTAAAGATCTGGAAACACCTCCACTTTACTGTGGGCCTGAATATAATATTCCATTTGGCTTTGTTCCTGCTGCTGGTACCATCAGCCAAAGGATCTGGGATGAGCCAAGTAAATCAATGCCTCAGGCAACAAGACTGCTGCCCTTGGTATTAGAAGCATCTTGTGAACCATCTTCTGTTCCTCTCAGCCTTGTTCTGGGAACAGGCCTACCCACAGAGGGATCCAGCAGGAGCCATATCCATCTGTGCCTTAAAGACACAGCTGCTGACCTTAGTGTGACTGTGGATCCTGAAGCAGCCTGAAAGCCATTTTTACTCCCTTTCTTCTGGATTGTTAGCATTACCATCCTCCCAGGAACCAGATGAGAAAGACACCAATCCTTGCCCCCAAAGGCAGGACCACTCGCCTTGGTCCAATTACAGATCCTAAAAAATCCTTGTGAGTGCATTTTTGGTGTCACATCCAAAAAAATCATTGCCAAGATTCAAGTCAAGGAGCTTTTTCCTTATGTTCTCCTCCAGAAGTTTTATGGTTTCAGGTTTTATATTTAAATAACTGCCCCTTACAGTTGCAGTTTGAAAGTAGTCCTGGTGACCTTGGGACACAATAGGAGGCATGTCTTTCCATGCTCCAGGAGGCAGGCCCATTGACCTTACTCCCACTGCCAGCCCTCCTAACCAAAGACTTGGGGACAGTGCATCTTCCCAGAGACCAGGCACAGCCCACATCTGCCTAAATGTCCAGTAGTAGGTCTGTGGATCCCACACCATCAACATCCTTCAGCTCCATTCCTACTGTCCTGGAGGACATCACTTTATTCCAGATACCTGACAAGAGATAGTCTTTAACTGCTGAAAATAATCTGTAAAGACTAGGGGAAGTATTTGCTCCTTCAAATGCACAAATAGAAGTGCAAGACCACACAGATGATGAAGAATCAGGTTAACAAGATATCACCAAGGAAACCAGTAAAACTCCAGTAACAGATACCAAAAGATGAAAATCTGTTAATTTCCCAGAAAATAATTCAAAATTATTATATCAACGAAGCTCAATGATGTACAATAGAAAACAGATTTTTTTAAAAAAACTAAAGTTTTTGAATGCATGAACAAAATTAGAAGTAGAACATAGGAAAAAAAAATTTAAAAGGACCAAACAAAATCTTGAGCTGAAGAATACAATGACAAACTAAAAATTTTAATAGATGGCTTCAATGGTAGACTTAATTACTCAGAAGAAAGAATCAAGAAACTTGAAAACAGTTTATCTGACAGCTAAAGAATCCGTCCCCTGTGTATCATTCACAGTACTCAAGGCATTGGAGCAATAAAAATGTTGGACAATAGATCAATAAAGAAAGAAAATGTGTTGATTAAATATTGTGTATGTGTACAAAATGGAACATTATTCTGCCTTATAAATGAAGGAAATTCTGTCATTTGCAACAACATGGATGAATCTGGAGGACATTATGCTAAGTGAAATAAACTAGATACAGAAAGACAAACTCTGTACACTATCACATATAAGTGGCGTCTAAAAAAGTCAAACTCATAGAAGCAGAGAATAGAATGGTGGTAGCCAGAGGCTGGGGATGAGGTGGAGGGAAAATGGGAAAATGTTGATGTTGAGTACAAACTTTAAGTTATATGTCCTTGGAGTTTGATGTGCAGCATGGTGACTATTGTTAGTAATAATCTTACAATTTTCTAAGCGAGTCTATAGATCTTAAGTGTTTTCATCACTCACAAAAAATGGTAATTTTGTGAAGTGTTAGATGTAATAATTAGCTTGATTGTGCTACTCATTTCACAATGTATATATATACATTAAATCAAATTTTACTCCTTAAATACATACTTTTTTGTGAGATATACTTCAATGAAGATGGACAATATCAAGTTTAAAATGATTACAACTGCGAAATATTAAATACAACAATTTTCATTTTGGTGCTTATATTTGTTACATTTACCAAGTATATTTTTATGGCATTAGGTGTATTATTAACATTTTCATAAAGATGCTTAAGGTTGGAGTATTTAAAAATGAATTCATCAAACTCCAATCCAAGAATTGATTTTGAAGTAGCTTTAATATTCACTATATATTTTAACAAATGTAGTTTAAATTTTGTAACATTCTTGCACTCAACAAAATATAATTCAGTAGTGTTCAACTTTTTATTTAACAATTAAAATATCCAACATTAGAAGTACTTTGATAAAAGCAACATATGCTGAATCAGTTTATTTGAGTGAAAATTCCTTGTAAATACATGTTGAGACATAACATTTTTTAAAAGTTTGTTTTCGGCTCTATTAAAACGAATTTGGTCTATTAGATTGCTTTGCTAAGTAATAAAATAAAATATTCCCAGCATAGTTATCTTTACAATATTCTTTCCAGAAGCTCTTCAAAGCAGATTTATAAAGGTGGCTTTTAAGATAAGTCAGCATTTTTTTATTTAACAAAAACTCTTCAGTTATCAACACAGTCTGGGCGCACAGTTATACTAAAAGGTATTTATTTTGATCCTTCAAATGGCTTCCAGTGTCTGATTTAATCCATACATTTCTTTGGTCACAAACATTTGTATTAAAATACAACCAGCTAGAGAATTCATAAAAAGTAATGTGGAAAATAGAAAACCAATTCTTAGATAAGAGGAGTTCCTTGATTTAAATATGCTATACACTTTTAGTAAAAATTCTGTCTTTGTAAGTCACTGTGAAAAATCAGCCATAAAAATGAATCTTCCCTTTTGCTTCAGACGTGATTATGTAAAATATTCTTTCAATAGAAAAAAAGAATATCTTTTTAAGTTTACTGATAGACTCCCAAAACATCGCAAGATGCAAGAGAAACAGTTCAGACTTTTAATCACAACTGTAAAATGAAGAATGTTTAAATAATGTAAACTGAATTATTATTTGCCCATGAAATTTGTCAAGTTATTTCATCAACCTCTCTACCCACATTTTAGAGAAAGACTGCCTTTTAAAAACTGACAAAACTATTATGAGTAGTTTGACAGCATTTGGATTATGTGAACAAAGAAAGATTAAATACTGTATTACTCAAGTTCATATTGAAGATAATTAATATTTTCATTAAAAAGTGAAAGTAGTTTGAAGTTTTACATTTAGCTCTTTGATACATTAAGAGTAGATTTTTGCGCATAGTGATAGGTAGGGGTCTTCTTTTAATCTTCTGCATATGGTCAGCCAGTTTTCCCAGCACCATGTGCTGAATAGGTTCTCCTCTCCTCAGTGGTTAGTGGTGGAGGCTTTGTTGAAGGTGAGTTGGTTGAGAAATTGAGCTTTTGTTTCTGGAATCTCTATCATGTTTCATTGGTCTATATACCTGTTCTTGTACCAATACCAGGCTGTTTGATTATTGTAGCTTTATAGTAGAGTTTGAAGTCTAGAAGTGTGATACCTCCCACTTTTTTTCCCCTGAAGATTGCTTTGGCTATTTGTGGTCGTTTATGTTTTCCAGGTCTGAGAAAGATGTTGCTGGTAATTTAATGGATATTACATTAAATCTGTAGATTGCCTTGAGTAGAATGGACATCTTAACAATGTTGATTCTCCCAATTTATGAACATGGAATATTTTTCCATTTGTTTGTGTCATCTTTGACTTCTTTGAGCAGTGTTTTGTAATTTCCAAAAAATGCAGAAGAAACCCTTATGGAAATTGGAACTGGCAACCATTTCCTGGTCAAAACCCCAAGTGCCCATGCCATAAGAGATAAAATAGACCAAGTGGAACCTCATCAAACTGACAGACTTCTCCAATGCCACAGAAACCATCATGAGAGCATGGAGACAAAGGCCTAACATCTAGTATCTACAAGGAACACTTACGTTCAAATAGAAAAAAATAAACAGCCCCATTACAAAGTGGGTAAAATATATGAATGGACACTTCTCAAAAGAAGACATATGGGCAGCCAACAGATACATTAAAAATGATCAACCTCACTAGTCATCAAAGAAATGCAAACTAAAACCACACTGAGATACCACCTAACTCCAGTCAGGATGGCCATCATCAATAACTCAAAAAACAACAGATGCTAGAGAGGATGCAGGGAAAAGGGAACACTTCTACACTGTTGGCGGAGATTATAATACCTCCTCTGTGGAATACAGTTTAGTGATTCCTAAAAGATCTAAAAATTGACCTTCGGTACAACTCAGCAATTCCCCTTCTAGGAATATACCTGGAAGAACTCAACTCACTCTATGAAAAAGATACCTGCACACATATGTTTATTGCATCATTGTTCACCATAGCAAAAACATGCAACCAACCAGGCAGCCCATGGAAAGAGGACTGGATTAAAAAAATGTGGTATATATACATGATAAAATATTATGCAGCCATAATGAAGGAAAAAATTATGAACTTCACAGCAACTTGGATGGACTTAAGAGTCTATAATACTGAGTGATGTATCTCAGAAACAGAATACTGAGTATAACATGTTGTCAGCAGACCTTGAACAATTATCATAATGCTATAACAAAAGGATTAGTAATAGGAGGAAATTGCCTGGGGGGGCAGCAGGGAGGTGGGATTAGCAGTAGTGGGAATCTGCCATGGGAGGGTGTACACCTCATCAACAAGGGTATCTACATAATGAACATTTGTATACCTAACCCTAAGCTGTACCCCACATCTTTAATATAAATTTTTTTAAGTAACAAAGAAAGTGAAATTTCAAGTTAATTTCTGTCATGTTCACCCAGAGAAACAAAAGTTCATTTCAACTGGTGATTTGATTCAGACGTATAGGTATGTCATTTCTAGGCATCCACCAACTACAAACAAAATGCAATGAATAATTTTTTAGTGATATTTTAAAGCAACAATTCAAATTGGTCTTCTTTTCTTGAATTGGAGATAATTTCCCCATAAACTACAAATAAAATAATGTGAAATTCAAAAAGTTATTTTTCTCAACAATTTCTTTCCTCAAAACAGAAGACTACTGACAACTGCTTCTTATCTGTCATATAAGGAGAGTTTACAGAAATGGAAGTTAATCATCTGAAATATTCTTCTTTGAAATGTATCAATGTTAGAATATGTACACATATAATACTTTCTATTACTCGTTAGACAATTATTCTTGTTCCTTAATTTTTTACAATGATATACATTTACACTATCATTTTATAAAGTTATAATACTGAGGTTGCTGTATACACCATTTCAAGTTGTGCACTTCACAAATGTAGTGAGTGGTCCATAGGAGCTGAAATCCAGCTTGTGCTCCGCACCAAATCATGAGAACAAGAATGAGGTTATTTGCACTCAGAGGAAGAAAAATTTTTTTTAAAAATTTTTATGAGGTTCCTTATGGGCTAATCATGTTCCTGTATAATAACATATATAGTTTTAAAGCTAAAGGGATGCAAATCACATATTAAGTTTATTCTATCTCAATAATTTATGTGAAAATTGAAGAACTATTATGTGAAATGCTTTATATCTTCATTCTGACTTTTGATTTTTGGCTCCTCTACTTGTAGAAACTAACTGAAATTGGATGTGTTTAATTAGCACTTTTCAATACTTTCTTTTTTCTTTTTTTTAATTATAAAGATGTGGGGTAATTCAGGGTTAAGTATACAAACATTGATTATGCAGGTACCCTTGTTGATGAAGTATGCTGCTCCCTCCCCTGGCAGTTTCCCTCAACTGCCAATCCACTCCTCCCCTGACAGTTTCCCACTACTGCCGATCCCTTTCTTATAGTATTATAATTGTTCAAGGTCCACTTATGAGTGACACTTAAAGCAACACTGGAAATGAGTCACTGCTGGGAGCCTACTGATTTGGGCATCTCCCCTTTACCAAAGACCTCATAGACTTGTCCATGATCTCACTACTAAAGAGTTAACTCATGACTCAATAGAAAGTTAATCCATGGCTCAGTAGGATTCTGCTGGAGATAGTGATATTTTGAATGATATTTTGAGTATCGTTATGTTATTCTGAATGATATTTTGATTAAGAAGTTGGGAAAAATACCAAATAAAAACATGGAGAAAATGATTGATATTTTCTAGAAACATCTTAACCTTTATTTAGTATGCTCCATTCACAGTGGAATTTGTATTCTAGATGTGTGCTTTGTTTGTTTTTTTAACTAATTATTTAACTGACAAAGTAATATTGTATATATTTGTGGTGCATAGCATGATGTTTTGATGTATGTATATATTGTGAATTAATAAGTTACAGTAATTAATATTTCTATTACCTTACATAGTTACCTTTTTTAGGGGTAAAATATTTAAAATCTACTTTCTTGGCAATTTTCAATTATATGATACACTATTACTAACTATATTCATTGTGTTATACAACAGATCTCAAGTACTTATTCCTCCTAACTTAAATTTTGAACTGTTTTAGCAATATTTTCCCATTCCTTCTATGCCAACCTTCAGCTCCTTATAACCACTGTTCTATTCTCTGTGTGAGTTTGACTATTTTAGATTTCACATAAAAGTGAGATCATGCTATAATTGTCTTTCTGTGCCTGGTTTATTTCGCCTAGCATAATGCCTTCTAGGCTCATGTTTAGGTGAATGCCAGGATCTCCTTCTTTTTAAATAAAGACTGATTGGTATTCCATCATGTATATGCACCTCATTTCTTTTATCTTTTCCTCTGTCAATGGACACTTAGGCTGATTCCGTTTGTTGTCTGTTGTGAATAATGCTAGCATTAACTTGGGAGTGCAGCTATCTCTTGGGTGTAGTCCCATTTCTTTTGAATATATACCTAGAAATGAAATTGCTAGATTATATATTAGTTTTATTTTGAATTTTTTTTTTTTTTTGAGTTGGAGTCTCACTCGGTCGCCCAGACTGGAGTGCAGTGGCCGCTCCCGGCCACCGCAGCCTCGACCCGCTGGGCTCCGGCGATCCTTCCACCTCAGCCTTCCGAGTAGCCGGAATTACAGGCGCACGCTACCACGCCCGGCTGATTTTTTGATTTATTGTAGAGATGAGGTCTTGCTGCCCAGGCGGGTCTCGAACCCGCGGACTCAGGCAATCCACTCCCCTCAGCCTCCCAAAGGCACGGGATTACAGGCTGAGTCACTGAGCCCGGCTTATTTTGAATTTTTTAGAAACTTTCCATAATGGTTTCTGCCAACGGTGTAGAAGCGGCCCTTTTCTCCAAACCCTCATCGACAGTTATCTTTTGTCTTTTTCACAGTATTCATTCTAACAGATGGGAGGTGACATCTGACTGTGGTTTTAATTTGCACTTCTCTGGTGATTTGTAATGATGAACTTCCATTTCACATATTTACCAGTCATTTGTATGGCTTCTTTTAAGAAATGTCTATTCTGGTCCCTTGGTCATCTTCTAATTGGTTGATCTCTTTATTTTCTAGTTAGTAGTTTATGTTCTTTATATATTTTAAATATGAATCTATTTTAAGATGTGTGGTTTGAAAATATTCTCTCCTACACTGTTGTTTATGTCTTTACTTTGTTAATTGGTTGTTTAAGCTTTTCAGTTTAATGAAATTCCTTTTTTTAATTTTTGCTCTTGTTGCCTATGTTCTTGAAATCTTACCCAGAAAATCTTTGTGAAGATAAACATCAAGAAACTGTTTATCTATATTTTTTCTATTAGTTTTAACTTCCATTCTTTTGTTTTTTTAATCCATTTTGAGTTGATTCTTGTATGTAGTATAAAATAAAGACCTAATTTTATCCTTCTGCTTGTGAATATTGAGTTATCTCATCACAATTTATTTTAGAGTTTTTTTCCCTCTTTGTGTGTCTTGGCACTTTTGTTAAGTTATATGTGTGTTTCTGATGTCTCTATCTTGTTCCATTAGTCTATATGTCTGTTTGTATGGCATTTTTCTTTAATCATGTCAAACTCTTATGGCCTAAGTACTTAACTTCTTCCTGGAATTAAACCAACCCTCTCCCCAACCATCACCAACTTTGCTCATAGGTAATTTCTTGTAATAAAATGTCTGGGTTTTTTTGTTTTTTGTTTTTGTATGTTTGAGGATGGCTTTTAAACCTCACTTCTTCCCTTTCTTCTTTGTTCCAAATATGGGCAGGCTAATAAGAAGATCCAGGTACTCTTTCCTCCAGTCCAATGGGCATTTTAAGCCATACAAGTGCCATTTCATGCACAGGAACATTTATTCAGGCTTCAACCATTAAAAACAAAATATTTTCCAACTATATCCGACAAAGACCTAACATCAAGATCTACAAGGAACTCAAAAGTGCCGAAAGAAAAAAAAAAAAAACAACCCTATTAAAAAATGGGCAAAAGATATGATTCGACACTTCTCAGAAGAAGACATACGAGCAGCCAACAGATACATTAAAAAATGCTCAGTGTCACTCTTCCACAAAGAAATGCAAATTAAATCCACATTAATATACCATCTAACTCTAGTCAGGATTACCATGATCAATAACTCAAAAATCAACAGATGCTGGAATGGATGAGAGAAATGGGAATGTTTCTACACTGTTGGTGGGAGTATAAACTAGTACGACCTCTGTGGAAAACACTGTGGTGATTTCTAAAAGATCTAAAAATCAACTTTCCATACAACCCAGCAATTCCTCTTCTGGATATGTACCTGGAGGAATGCACATCTCTCTATGAAAAAGATACCTGCACACACATGTTTACTGCAGCACTATTCACAATAGCCAAAACATGGAAGTAATCATGCTGCCCATCAAAATGGACTGGATAAATAAAATATTGTACATATACACGATGGAACATTCTGCAGCCATAAAGAAAAACAAAATTATGGATGCCGCAGCAACTTGGATAAATTTAGAGTCTATAGTCCTAAGTTCTGTCACAGAAACAAAGATCTGAGTACTACATGTACTCACTCATAAGTGGGCCCTGAATATTCATCATAATACTATAAGAAAGGGATTGACCATAGTGGGACACTGCCAGAGGAGAGAGAGGGGAGCATATAGCATCAATAAGTGTACCAAATCTCAAATCAGGAGAAGTGAGGACCAACGGGGAGCCCAAACTTTACTTGTAAGATGAGCACTTATGTACCTTTCCCTGAATTGTACTCCACATCTTTAAAATTAAAAAAAATAAAGTAAATAATTCTTATTTTCTTGTCTCTCAAGTCATTTTTATATTAACTTGGAAGACCTTTCTTGCTTTTCCTAGGCAGCTTCATTGTATAAGTAGCAAATCTTTTTATATACTCTGCTTGTTTTGTTTTGTTTTTTGTCTCTCTGTGTATGTAGCCTTTTTAATCTCTATACCACATTTTGTGTGGGGATCCATCTTATTTCTGAATTGTGGCTACAGCAACTTATCTTTCCAGACTCAGCTGAAAAATTTTTAGTCTAAAAAACATTTTATAAGAACCTATAAGTTATCACATATTACTCCACTACATAATCCTGAAATTTATTCTCAACAAAATATAATTTTTAAAAATAAAACTGTTACACAAATTTATAATTACCATTTATTTGTTTTGTTTATTTGCTTATAATGTATAAAAAATCAGAAGGAAGATATGGGTTATTGTAGTTCCATAGCCAAAATCAATCAATGCCATATAGTAAGTATTAAATCAATATTTGTTTATTAAATAAAAAAATTAACAAATGAAATTGGATCTCAGGAAAACTTGTAGAAATAACTATTTATTGGGAACACAGCAAGATACAATTCTATTTTATCACAAATTTGATAAAATCTGTATCAGGCTAGAGTAATGGACACATTTACCAACCTATGAAGAAGGTGCCTAATGGAATAACTAACCCCTTGGAGGAAGGTACACAGTGCTGTGATTTATGTTTCATGGAGTGAGTCTCTGCCTCTCTGTCTTTCGCTTTATCTTTCTCTCTTTTTTATGTTAAATCAGGAACTCATCATCTTACTGCCTTCAGTTTCTCTTTATAATTTTCTTTTAACTGGGAACTTCCTGAAGTAAGGCAAAGATTACTTATTTTCTGTATTATTGATGTGGATACATAACAGTTTTTTCTTACTACAGCTACTACCCTGGGATTCACCGTTCATAATTTTTTTGCTAAACTTCCTACTGAAAATCCAATTATGTCTTCCCTGTATTTAAAAACCCTTAATAGCTCACCATATTTTACAGCTCATCCCACTTCTCTTGCTCTGTCTTTCACTATACATCACACTTAGAATATAGCCCAACAAATGGAATGATTTGTACTTCTAATAATAAAACCCCAAATTTTATGTTCTTTCAATAATGCCAAATTACCATTTCAAAATCCTTTAGTGATATTTTTTCTTAAAAAATCTTATTACATCCCAAGAGAATTTAGGTGACCTCTCTTTATCCCAAGTACATTCTCTGTCATCTTATCTATTGCAATGTTGCCTTACTACTCCTTCATTCTTAACTTTTATAGGGCACAGATTATATTTCACACATTTTATCAGTATCGGGGAACAATATTGAGTCCATTTCATAGCTGATAAATAATAGTAGAATGTATAAATGACTTAGAATATGCACATATTGATGATTCAGAGCCAGTTAAAATGCCTAGTGGGAGAGTGAACAAATAAATAATAAATAAATAAATAAATAATGTTATTACAAATAGTATTCTGCAAAAGGTCCAGAGAGTTAACATATAATGCTATCAGAAGAAGCAAACAAACAAAAAGTTCAAAATATTTTAATATTAGGTAAAACAAACAAAAAGAAATGATTCAAGTATTCTGAAAATAGATGAAGGAACAACACATCACTACTATGACCTGATATCTTCTATAGTTAATTTTGTTCGTATCTTTTGCTTTCTGATGGTAAGATATCTCATTGAGCTGAACAAGTTCATTCTATTGCCTAAGATAATGTTTCCATTGTCAGAAAAGGCCGATGCAGGAATATTGGGTTTGTTGTTTGTAATACTAAATAAGACAGGTTTTCTGAGGGCCAAGTTGGCTCTTTCTAAAATTAACCTTTATTTTAGAATTACATAAGTGATATGTACTTCATACAGACTTGAGAAATGAAAAGTTGTGATCTAAACGTCTGTATAATCAATTAGACTGTTTTCTTAGCACAAAGTTTAGATAAGTTATTGAGAATTTTAAAAAGAGTTAGGAACTTGCATGTAAAATGTACAAAAGAAAAACAAATAGGGCTTGTACTAAAAATAAAACCTATATTATGACAAGGCTAAAATACAAATGTCAAACACTAAATGGGGTCAAAATTCTATAAAGCATAACAGGTTGTAAAGAATGATTCTTAGTCTCATTAGATCACAGAAACATAAAACATCTTCAAATCATATTGGCTCTACTTCCTGTTACAACCATTGCTGTGTCTACCAGTTTGTGGCACACTTAACTCTTTGAAAGCAATTTACCTTAGTTATGCACAATGCACTTTCTCTTCCTGGGCTTCTCTGATGGCTTGAGATGGATGTACACTAAGCAAGGAATTCTTGGGACAAAGAGAGGGCTTTCAAAACACTTAAGCTGATTTAAAATAACTGAGAGAAGAGAGGTGATGAGAGAGATATGATACAACGCTAGTGAAAAAGTGAAAGCCAAGTGATGAAAAAGATGGAAATTGATGTTAAAATCTTTGGAACTTCTGTGAAGGACATCAGGAAGTCAGTGTAGAATTTACAAAAGAGTGGCATGATGATCTTTGCAGTCACGAAAATCATTATAGTTGCAGGGCACTTCTACCAGAAACAGAGGGGTCATGAGAAACTAGTAACACAACTCAGGTGGGTGAAGATAGTGGAATGAAGAATGGCAGTAGCAGCAGAGATAAAATTGTGTACAAGTTGGAAACATTTTTTTATGAAAAGCAGTGGGTCATAGTTAGAGAATAGTGGAGCATCAGAATAAAGGAAAATGACTTGATAAAATAATATTAAAATTGGATTTGTAAGCATTTTAACTACTGCTCAAAGATTCCCTAATAATTTGGGCAGGAAAATTGAGTAAAAATCTTAGGATTCTGGCAATCAAGTTGGATTAGAGATTTGATCATTGTTATTCAAGTATTTAAGATTATTTTAAAAGAATTGAAATTTGGGAGACACATAAGAGTTCCCTAAATTTGCACAAATAAAAGTTTGATATTTACAAAACAAAAAATACAGCTTTTTAGTGCTCATTCTTTTACGGTATTTTCCCCCCATATTTCCAAACTGACAATAACAACTTTTCATATCAATAAGTATACATCTTTACTTTTATAATTAATGACTGGATAATACTTCAATTAAATTGGTTTTTATTCTGTGTCCAATTATATACTTAGAATAAATTTCTACAAGTAGTATCTTTAGGAAATATACATGTCTATTTTAAGGCTTTTAACATGTATGTATTAATATATCCACATTAGCATTACATTCTGGCTAACACTGGTAATTAAAAAAAAGAAATGGAAATCAAAAGAAAAATGAAGAGTTGGATGAGACTTACACTTCTCAGTTATTAAATTATACTTTTGGATTTTTAAAAAGTAATTACAGAACTTTATGCATTACATTTGGTTGTTGTAAATATTAAATAAAGACATAAATTGTGCAACTCATATACCATAATGTTCCTAGTAAACTTTCTGTAGACTTCCCAATCTACAAAACCTCCTGACCCATCATTCTTCACTCTCTTGACTGTTATAAGTTGTATTTACATTGGAAATTTTAATTAACAAGGTCTTTGTTCTAAATATCTTAAAAATATTTTTTTCTCAGGTTCCCAAATTTGTCCCTGTTATCAGGTAGATAAAAGCATCATGAGTAGCCACTGTGTCTTACTGCATTGACAGTTTGATCCCTCACAACAATATGTAGTAAATAGCAGCATCCCAATACATAGATTTAGATGAAAACTTAATATTTGAATTCCAAATACTGGATGTGTTAAACAAATTCTCAAAAGGGAAAGAACACTTACATTTGCCCATGAAAGTTAATGTGTCAGTGCCCTTATTTAAAATAATTCAATGTCCATGTATGTTTTCAAAGACAACTTAAAAAGGCACAATTTTTGAAATGCAATGTTTGATGTTTGTTTGTCTTTTCAACTTGGAAAATATTTTTTAAACTGTAACTAAATTTTTAATTGCGAAAGCATAAACATTTTAGAATGTGCTATAATTATTGATTGGCATAATGTGATATTTGACTGTTCATCTTGCCTTGGAGATTTGACCCCCTCTTCATTCTTAGTGGACAGACACATTACATAGTGGAGACCTGAAAATATTGCACTATTTCTTCTTAAACATTATTTTTGAATTTAATACAAATAAAATTTAGATATCTGTTAATCTATTCTCATCAAGAACATCATATAGTATGGTTCCAAAAGACACTGAAATCCATATTTGTGCTTTATCACTTTAAATAAATTATGGATGGTGTATTTGATATATTTATTAAATGTATGTAATGCATATTTTTAAAATACTTTAGCTATTATTACTCTAAGATGAGGAACTCACAGAAATTGTTTTTAAGTACTTGAAACCATTAGATGCATTTCAGATTTTACAATGTTTTTATTAAAGCTATCATATGATGTCATAGAGAAAAGACAATGAAACGGCATTTTGTAGTCTTCTACTAAATACTAGTTCAGTGAAATAGATAAATTGATGCACTTTTGTGAACATCTATTCCTGGTTTATAAAATACAAAACTAACTAAATCATAGTCACTGTAGTGGTTTCATGAAACATAATTTCTAAATATGGCGTGTATATTGGAAAATCTGTAAACTTACAACTTATTCCTACAAATGAGGCAGGACCCTTCCAAACACTGAAATTTATTTATTAAAAACGTGTGTATTTTTTCTTACACGTTTAAGCTTTAGTCACCTTCAAAGTACTCTCCATTTGATGTAATAATATACCTATCAAGATGCTTTCTCCACTGCTCCAAACAGTTTTTGAACTAGTCATTTTCGATGACTTTTAATGTTTCTGTTTTTTGTTTTTTTTTTTTTCCACCTCTTCCACTAAACTTTTCCCTTTGAGGAATCTTTTCAACTGGGGAAACAACCAAACAAACAAAAATAATTGCTTGGAGCAAGATCAGGTGAATAGGAAGGTGGGTTATTGTAGCCATGCCACTTTTGGTCAACAACTACTGAATATTCAGCCATAGTGTGGGCAGGTGTGCTGGTAAATCACAAACCATGAAATGGGCAAACTCACTGAAAGAATCTCCAAAAAGCAAATTCGCTGAAGTTAAACACAGCCTCTCACAACAACACCAGATTTTACACTGATACTGATGGGTTACTAGAATATTTACCTATTGGGGGAAGCCTGAAATACAAGGGGCCCGCCCTCCAAAAATTAATTATGTTTTGGGGGAGTTTCCCTTCATATGTACATGTATAAGACACACTTATATGTCATAGATATATTCATATATGTATTTTCTGAATTAATGACTGAATTCAGAAACTTACTTGTATGCAAACTATAGTGAAACAACAGTGAATATTATTACTGTCTTTTAAAGTCATTTGAAAATTTTCAAAACAGAGAAAAGCTACAAAGTATTTTTCAGATTTTGACATATGTCATTTGATTTAGTTTCCAAATGTATGCTGAAAACATTGAAAGTTTATTAAAATCTCTCCTGACATTGTAATCAGAGACTTAGAATAAATAAGGAAAATTTAGTTTAGATTTCATTATAATTTGTTGTAAATTTTAGAAACTACTGGAAAATATAAATAATATATTTATGTATTATACAATATTTATAATATATTTATAATATTAATATACTGTTATATATTATTTGTTTTGCATATATACATAAAATATATATTACAAAATATGTAAATAATATGTTATAAAAATTTATTTATTTCAGTCAAATAAATATATATATTTCTGTAAGAGAAATGTTTCAGTATGTATGAATGTATGATTATGAGACTTCTAGGTCAATTCTTACACAGGTTAAAGCCAAAATATCCATTGTCTTATCCACTACGTAGAAAACTCAATATGTAGATAGCAAAGTATCACCAAAGGATATATGATTATGAGCTTACATTTTGGAACATAAAGCATTATAATGTATATTAATAGTTAATTTTTACCTTGTATCTATTCTGTCAACCTCACCATCACATCTCTAACACTCAAATAGAGCAAAATGGAATAAAAATTTCTTTGCTTTCTTGATGCCAGCATAAAAGCCATAGCACTTAGTTTTTAGATCAAATTAGCAAATGTATGCAATTGTCTTCATTAAATTATTTTTCTATGATATACGATATCAAAATTTATTGATGTGCTAAATGTGACAATATTTAGTCATATATGACTGAAAAAATACCCCACCAAAAAGCATATTAAATGTCATGGGAAGTCTCTTGCTCTTTCAAATAATATTTTACATATTAATACTTAAGAACTAGATTCACAGCTCTGAGACATTAAGGATACTGTGTCCTTTTTCTATCTTGTCTTGGGTTTTGTCCTTTTTTTTTTCATTGTCCATAAAGGCTCATCACCATAGTTATGCTTCTGCCAACAGGATGGAATAAGAGGGGAAAAAAATAGGCTATAAAAAACCAGACAATACAATTGCCTGACTACACCACTTCTCCTTTATCCTTCTAGCAAACCCTAGCTACAAGATGTAGTGATAATATAGTCTTTTCTTGGCTATCCTGTCCCAGCTATTCCACCTCATAGAAAAATGGGCAAAAATATATACATATTTTTTCATTTCTTGGCTATCCCATCCCATAGAAAAATGGGCAAAAGGAAAAACAAAAACAAAAAAAATACAACTATAGCAAAAAAACTTGCCACCTCTGTGAAAATGTTGAAAACAATCTAAAATCTAGGGTTGCTCTGAATTTATAACAGTCTATTAATGTTGACAGTTACTACAGTCTCAATAAAAATGGAATCTGTTTGCACGTTTTCATGCCCAGAATTGTTTTATGCTCATAAGTTGAAGGAAAAGTGAATTTTACAGTAAATCTTTTTTACTTAACTGTTTAGCTCAAACAAGTATGTATATGAGTGTATATGTATGACAATTACTATTACATGCAAAGACATATATGAACAATAAATTTATAGAATGTATAATTGGCGGTCCATATTTAAACAAATTAAAATTGCATGTGGGATGTCTAATATTATAAAAAGTGATACATAATAAGCAGAATTTTTAGAAAAAATGGTCTTTCAATCTTATCTACCACAAAATATTGAAACATGTTACAAGCTATTGAAAACAGGCTTTTCGTGTGTTCATTTTGTGCTATTGCAGATTTGTAAAATATCATATATTCTTCAAGTACTCTTAGTACTTTATTCCTGGTAATCTGATACCTCTTTTCAAAAGCTGTATTGATCGTATAAGAAAATGTGTTGCTTTAGGAAGGATGCTCAAAAAAGCAGAAGGGAAAAAAGATCCTCCTTGGGGAGACCTGAAAGAAATCTTTCATGTAGCATTTAAGTTATTGGATATGCCTGTTAGATTCTCTAATATCTTACATACATAAATTTAGCAGCAAATAGAAATGAAGCATATCAAGTAGGGAGAAAGAAATCATATTAAGATAATGATCAGTGATAATCTCTAGCTATATTTTCAAAGATTCTAACATTTACAAATGAAACAATATGAATAGACATTACTAAGAATTAGACTAGTGGATAATGAGGTAACTAGAGTAAGTCAGTTGTTTCATTGCATTCCATTTTTCTTAATTTTGCTTCTGACTGATTCCCATTAAATGCTAAATGATTAGCTGAATGTTTAGATAGTTGAAGAAAGATATTCCTTAAAATAATTTTTCACAAGACTGCTGATCATTTTAAAGGGACAAAATAGTAGAGAAGGTAATACATATATTTATTGAAATGGCTTTTTTGTATGAGGGTGTGGGTAGGAACATATATAAAAGAAGTAGAGCAGATGGTAATAGAATTTCCACTAATATTACTCTCTACCTCTATTTTATGTAAATAAGAATAGTTTTGGTTGTAAAGAAGCAAAAAACCACTCATGCCATCTTAAATAAAGACAATTTTTTTTAAAGATGTTAATGAATCCTGGAAATCTTATTGCTTAAAGAATAGCTGGACTACTTAGCAAATCCACAACAGACAGCTGTCCTCTTTTTCTTTCTTATCTGCGGACACAAACTTTTTCCTTTTTGTTTTTCTTGCAACCTAATCTCTATATGCCACTTTTCTCTATAACGTTCTTACTTTCTGTTTAGGTTAATATAATTTGCATGTGGCTTAGAGAAGAAATCTTATTGCCTTATAGCTACACTACCATCTCACTAAGTTTCTTCATTCCAGTTCCCCATGTTGTTCAGTTAGATGCTGTGAGGTGGCTCATTCAGAATACAGTCTCAATTCTTTTCTTAGTATCTTTTCTCTACTATAAAGATTTGAAAGCAAAATAATAATTGAAGGGTGTAGGAAGCGACCAGAGTGGTGGTTCCCAAAATGGCGCTGACACACCAGACAACAAAGGACCTCGGTCCTGGCCTCTGCAAGCACAATTCCCCACATGCGCCAATTTCAAACCTCCCCACGT
>NW_007259955.1:141279-142071 GCF_000164805.1 Carlito syrichta | reverse complement strand
GATTCTTCTGCCTCAGCCTTCCAAAGTAGCTGGAACTACAGGCGTGCGCTACCACGCCTGGTTAATTTTTTATTTATTGTGGAGATAAGGTCTCGCCAAGTTGCCCAGGCAGGTCTCCAACCCGCGGGTTCAGGCAATCCACTCACCTCAGCCTCCCAAAGGCACGGGATTACAGGCTGAGCCACTGAGCCCGGCTGATTTTTATTACTTCTTTTCTTCTACTTACTCTGGACTCAATGTCCTCTTTATTGTTTAGTTTCTCAAGGCAAATAATGCAATTCTTGGTTTCAAATCTTTCTCTTTTTTAATATATGCATTCAATGCTATAATTTTCTCATTAAGAACGGCTTTTGTTACATCTAACCCATTTTGTTAGACTCTATTTTTCATTTTTGTTTAGTTCAAAATATATTTTAATTTTGCTTGAGTTTTTTTCTTGACTCCAGTTTTATTTTAAAAATGTGTTATATGTCTCAATGTGGTTTTGATTTGCATCTCTCTGATGACTAGGGAGGCTGAGCACTTTTTAATGTGTCTGTTGGCTACCTGTATATCTTCTTTAGAGAAGTGTCTTTTCATGTCTTTTGCCCATTTTATAATGGGGCTTCCCTCTTTTGGCATGTCTGAGTTCCTTGTAGATCCGAAATGTTAGGTCTTTGTCAGATATACAGTTGGCAAATATTTTTTCCCATTCTGTGTTCTGTCTCCCTGTTCTCTTGATGGTTTCTTTGGCTTTGCAGAAGCTTGTCAGTTTAATGAGGTCCCACTTGTCTATCTTATCTCTTATGGCAT
>NW_007259955.1:139293-141259 GCF_000164805.1 Carlito syrichta | reverse complement strand
GTGCAGTGGCTGCTCCCAGCCACCGCAGCCTCGACCTGCTGGGCTCCGGTGATCCTTCTGAAAGGTGCAGGAAGAGACCAGAGGGGCGGCTCCCAAAATGGCACCGACACACCGGACAACAAAGGCCCTCGGTCCGGCCTCTGCGAGCACAATTCCCGAGCACAATTCCAGCTGGCGTCAATTTCAAACCTTCCCGCTCACGTCAATTTCAAACCTGCAAGCCTCCAATCAGTACCCAGCTTTGTTATGCATCCAATAGGACCATAACACAGCATTGGCCCCACCCTACTCCCATGTAGCTCCTCCAATAGGAGCATAGCACGGCTCCTTCCAGCCTCTGTCGGGCTGGTAAATACAGCCCTCTCCCCACAACTCTCTCTCTAGGTCTCTGTTTCTCTCTCTCCGTCTCTCTGTCTCTCTCTGTCGCTCTCTCCCTCTCTGCAGCTCTCTCTCTGCCTCTCTCCCACTTCCTCTCTCTCTCTCTTTCTCTTTCTCTCTCTCTTTTCCTTTTCCTCTGTAATAGCCACTTTAATAAATCTCTTGGTCCTGGCCGGGTGTGGAGTCATTACTGGTGCCGAACTTCTTTCATTGATGCCGTGACTCGGATCAGGTGCTCTCCCGCCCTGGTGCAGGTCTAACTCCGCAGGCGGACCCGCGACCCAGCGCCAGTGGCCACTCCAGTCCTCCCGGACCTTCACCACTGTTTTGAATGCCTGACCTGCATCCAACGCGACCATTGGATAGGTGAGTTCCCCAGACACGGAAGCCTGAAACTTGCCCGGGATCACCGGGGGGGAACTGGCCGTTGATCATCCGGCAGCCCCTCCAGCCCCAGGGCAAGGGGGAATGCACCCCACCTTGGCCTTCACGGCCACAGTGGACCCTGAAGGCTTCCTTTTCTCCCTTTCTCTCGCCAAGCTACAGTTAAAGGTTTTTTCCTCCTCCTTATCTCTCTCACACCTTCCCACAGTTGTTGGGCTGCAGCGGGCCCCAGGGGTCCCACGTCTGCTGGCCCGTAGTGGATCTCGCCCAACTCCCTCCCAACCCCCAAGGAATCCCACGGCTGTTGGGCCACAGTGGGCCCCAGGGGTCCCACGTCTGCTGGCCCATAGCATATCTGTCAGGAAACAGGGAGCCTCGGAGGCTCCATGTTTGTTGCCCCACAGTAAGCCCTATTCGACTGGCAGGAATCTCAAACATGATCCCACTCGCCACTCGGTCAAGTGCTCTCTGTCTGTTTTCGAAAATGCTCGCGCTAGGTGCCTTGACCCCCTCGGTTCTCCAGGAGGACCCTGGTTGTGCCACACCCCTGTGACGACAGGCTTTGCCACAGCCACACTTCTCGGACAGCCGACTCTTCGGGGGACACCCTGTTTAATCTGCCTGTCTGATGATGGGAGGCTCGTCATCCCTGCCAGCCGATTCCCCTCTTAAATGCCTATTAAACAATCTCACCACACTTTCTCTGTCCCCTGATGTTAAACCCAAACGCCTAATTCATTTCTGCACCCAAGATTGGCCAACATACCCCTTAGACAACCAAAATCAGTGCCCCCCCCAGGGGCCCCTCAATCCTGATATTATTCGGAACTTATATAATTTCTGTGAGCATTCAAAACGGTGGGTAGAGATTCCCTGTGTTCAGTCCTTTTCTCTCCTCTGTGAACATCCCCGCCTCTGCCTCATTGCAATCCCTCTAATCTCTACCCTCCACTCATGCTAGCATCTGCCACTTCTTCTACAACTTCTCCTTCTCCCCTTGTTTTACGCACATCTCAACCCTCCTCTCCAAAACTCCCCTCCCCCCACTGCAGACACTGTAAGTCCCAGTTCTGCTACCCCCTCCTCCATCTCAGATTTCGACCCTGTAGAAGAGCCCCCCTTACAGGCAGCCTCAACAGCCTCAGGCTCCCCTTCCCCCACCCTCTTCTACTCTGGCAGCTCGATCCCTATATCCTCCCCTTCC